>NC_068448.1:79001919-79116919 GCF_023373465.1 Oncorhynchus keta
CAGTGTGGTTGTTCCTACACTGGTCTACTGTCTGGGGGTTAAACCTGTTACAGTGTGGTTGTTCCTACACTGGTCTACTGTCTGGGGGTTAAACCTGTTACAGTGTGGTTGTTCCTACACTAGTCTACTGTCTGAGGGTTAAACCTGTTACAGTGTGGTTGTTCCTACACTAGTCTACTGTCTGGGGGTTTAACCTGTTACAGCGTGGTTGTTCCTACACTAGTCTGGGGGTTTAACCTGTTACAGTGTGGTTGTTCCTACACTAGTCTGGGGGTTAAACCTGTTACAGTGTGGTTGTTCCTACACTAGTCTGAGGGTTAAACCTGTTACAGTGTGGTTGTTCCCACACTAGTCTGAGGTTAAACCTGTTACAGTCTGGTTGTTCCTACACTAGTCTGAGGGTTAAACCTGCTACAGTCTGGTTGTTCCTACACTAGTCTGAGGGTTAAACCTGTTACAGTCTGGTTGTTCCCACACTAGTCTGAGGTTATACCTGTTACAGTGTGGTTGTTCCCACACTAGTCTGAGGGTTAAACCTGTTACAGTCTGGTTGTTCCTACACTAGTCTGAGGGTTAAACCTGTTACAGTCTGGTTGTTCCTACACTAGTCTACTGTCTGAGGGTTAAACCTGTTACAGTGTGGTTGTTCCTACACTAGTCTACTGTCTGGGGTTAAACATGTTACAGTCTGGTTGTTCCTACACTAGTCTACTGTCTGGGGTTAAACCTGTTACAGTGTGGTTGTTCCTACACTAGTCTACTGTCTGGGGGTTAAACCTGTTACAGTCTGGTTGTTCCTACACTAGTCTGGGGGTTAAACATGTTACAGTCTGGTTGTTCCTACACTAGTCTACTGTCTGGGGTTAAACCTGTTACAGTCTGGTTGTTCCTACACTAGTCTACTGTCTGGGGTTAAACCTGTTACAGTCTGGTTGTTCCTACACTAGTCTACTGTCTGGGGGTTAAACCTGTTACAGTCTGGTTGTTCCTACACTAGTCTGGGGTTAAACCTGTTACAGTCTGGTTGTTCCTACACTAGTCTGAGGGTTAAACCTGTTACAGTCTGGTTGTTCCTACACTAGTCTACTGTCTGGGGTTAAACCTGTTACAGTGTGGTTGTTCCTACACTAGTCTACTGTCTGGGGTTAAACCTGTTACAGTCTGGTTGTTCCTACACTAGTCTACTGTCTGGGGTTAAACCTGTTACAGTCTGGTTGTTCCTACACTAGTCTACTGTCTGGGGTTAAACCTGTTACAGTCTGGTTGTTCCTACACTAGTCTACTGTCTGGGGGTTAAACCTGTTACAGTCTGGTTGTTCCTACACTAGTCTACTGTCTGGGGTTAAACCTGTTACAGTCTGGTTGTTCCTACACTAGTCTGGGGTTAAACCTGTTACAGTCTGGTTGTTCCTACACTAGTCTGAGGGTTAAACCTGTTACAGTCTGGTTGTTCCTACACTGGTCTACTGTCTGAGGGTTATACCTGTTACAGTGTGGTTGTTCCTACACTAGTCTACTGTCTGGGGGTTAAACCTGTTACAGTGTGGTTGATCCTACACTAGTCTACTGTCTGGGGGTTAAACCTGTTACTGTCTGGTTGTTCCTACACTAGTCTACTGTCTGGGGGTTAAACCTGTTACAGTCTGGTTGATCCTACACTGGTCTGAGGGTTTAACCTGTTACAGTGTGGTTGATCCTACACTGGTCTGAGGGTTTAACCTGTTGCAGTGTGGTTGATCCTACACTGGTCTGAGGGTTTAACCTGTTACAGTGTGGTTGATCCTACACTAGTCTGAGGGTTAAACCTGTTACAGTCTGGTTGTTCCTACACTAGTCTACTGTCTGAGGGTTAAACCTGTTACAGTGTGGTTGTTCCTACACTAGTCTACTGTCTGGGGGTTAAACATGTTACAGTCTGGTTGTTCCTACACTAGTCTACTGTCTGGGGGTTAAACCTGTTAAACACTGTCTACTGTCTGGGGTTAAACCTGTTACAGTCTGGTTGTTCCTACACTAGTCTGGGGTTAAACATGTTACAGTCTGGTTGTTCCTACACTAGTCTACTGTCTGGGGTTAAACCTGTTACAGTCTGGTTGTTCCTACACTAGTCTACTGTCTGGGGTTAAACCTGTTACAGTCTGGTTGTTCCTACACTAGTCTACTGTCTGGGGTTAAACCTGTTACAGTCTGGTTGTTCCTACACTAGTCTGGGGGTTAAACCTGTTACAGTCTGGTTGTTGGGGTTAAACCTGTTACAGTCTGGTTGTTCCTACACTAGTCTACTGTCTGGGGGTTAAACCTGTTACAGTCTGGTTGTTCCTACACTAGTCTACTGTCTGGGGTTAAACATGTTACAGTCTGGTTGTTCCTACACTAGTCTACTGTCTGGGGTTAAACCTGTTACAGTCTGGTTGTTCCTACACTAGTCTACTGTCTGGGGGTTAAAACAGTCTGTTACAGTCTGTTAAACCTGTTACAGTGTGGTTGATCCTACACTGGTCTGAGGGTTTAACCTGTTACAGTGTGGTTGATCCTACACTGGTCTGAGGGTTTAACCTGTTACAGTGTGGTTGTTCCTACACTAGTCTACTGTCTGGGGGTTAAACCTGTTACAGTGTGGTTGTTCCTACACTGGTCTACTGTCTGGGGGTTAAACCTGTTACAGTCTGGTTGTTCCTACACTGGTCTACTGTCTGGGGGTTAAACCTGTTACAGTGTGGTTGTTCCTACACTAGTCTACTGTCTGAGGGTTAAACCTGTTACAGTGTGGTTGTCTGGGGTTTAAAAGTCTGGTTGTTCCCACACTAGTCTGAGGGTTAAACCTGTTACAGTCTGGTTGTTCCCACACTAGTCTGGGGTTATACCTGTTACAGTGTGGTTGTTCCCACACTAGTCTGGGGTTAAACCTGTTACAGTCTGGTTGTTCCTACACTAGTCTGAGGGTTAAACTACAGTCTGGTTGTTCCTACACTAGTCTGAGGGTTAAACCTGTTACAGTCTGGTTGTTCCTAGTCTGAGGGTTATACCTGTTACACTAGTCTGGGGTTAAACCTGTTACAGTCTGGTTGTTCCTACACTAGTCTGAGGGTTAAACCTGTTACAGTCTGGTTGTTCCTACACTAGTCTACTGTCTGAGGGTTCCAGTGTGGTTGTTCCTACACTAGTCTACTGTCTGGGGTTAAACCTGTTACAGTCTGGTTGTTCCTACACTAGTCTACTGTCTGGGGTTAAACCTGTTACAGTGTGGTTGTTCCTACACTAGTCTACTGTCTGGGGTTAAACCTGTTACAGTCTGGTTGTTCCTACACTAGTCTGGGGGTTAAACCTGTTACAGTGTGGTTGTTCCTACACTAGTCTACTGTCTGGGGTTAAACCTGTTACAGTGTGGTTGTTCCTACACTAGTCTACTGTCTGGGGGTTAAACCTGTTACAGTGTGGTTGTTCCTACACTAGTCTACTGTCTGGGGGTTAAACCTGTTACAGTGTGGTTGTTCCTACACTAGTCTGGGGGTTAAACCTGTTACAGTGTGGTTGTTCCTACACTAGTCTGAGGGTTAAACCTGTTACAGTGTGGTTGTTCCTACACTAGTCTACTGTCTGGGGGTTAAACCTGTTACAGTGTGGTTGTTCCTACACTAGTCTACTGTCTGGGGTTAAACCTGTTACAGTGTGGTTGTTCCTACACTAGTCTGGGGGTTAAACCTGTTACAGTCTGGTTGTTCCTACACTAGTCTACTGTCTGGGGTTAAACCTGTTACAGTCTGGTTGTTCCTACACTAGTCTACTGTCTGGGGTTAAACCTGTTACAGTCTGGTTGTTCCTACACTAGTCTACTGTCTGGGGTTAAACCTGTTACAGTCTGGTTGTTCCTACACTAGTCTGGGGTTAAACCTGTTACAGTCTGGTTGTTCCTACACTAGTCTGAGGGTTAAACCTGTTACAGTCTGGTTGTTCCTACACTAGTCTACTGTCTGAGGGTTAAACCTGTTACCGTGTGGTTGTTCCTACACTAGTCTACTGTCTGAGGGTTAAACCTGTTACAGTCTGGTTGTTCCTACACTGGTCTACTGTCTGGTTGTTCCTACACTAGTCTACTGTCTGGGGGTTAAACCTGTTACAGTCTGGTTGATCCTACACTGGTCTGAGGGTTTAACCTGTTACAGTGTGGTTGATCCTACACTGGTCTGAGGGTTTAACCTGTTACAGTGTGGTTGTTCCTACACTAGTCTGGGGGTTAAACCTGTTACAGTGTGGTTGTTCCTACACTAGTCTGAGGGTTAAACCTGTTACAGTGTGGTTGTTCCTACACTAGTCTACTGTCTGAGGGTTAAACCTGTTACAGTGTGGTTGTTCCTACACTAGTCTACTGTCTGGGGGTTTAACCTGTTACAGTGTGGTTGTTCCTACACTAGTCTACTGTCTGAGGGTTAAACCTGTTACAGTGTGGTTGTTCCTACACTAGTCTACTGTCTGGGGGTTAAACCTGTTACAGTCTGGTTGTTCCTACACTAGTCTGGGGGTTAAACCTGTTACAGTGTGGTTGTTCCTACACTAGTCTACTGTCTGAGGGTTAAACCTGTTACAGTGTGGTTGTTCCTACACTAGTCTACTGTCTGAGGGTTAAACCTGTTACAGTCTGGTTGTTCCTACACTAGTCTACTGTCTGGGGTTAAACCTGTTACAGTCTGGTTGTTCCTACACTAGTCTGGGGTTAAACCTGTTACAGTCTGGTTGTTCCTACACTAGTCTGAGGTTAAACCTGTTACAGTCTGGTTGTTCCTACACTAGTCTACTGTCTGGGGGTTAAACCTGTTACAGTGTGGTTGTTCCTACACTAGTCTACTGTCTGGGGTTAAACCTGTTACAGTGTGGTTGTTCCTACACTAGTCTACTGTCTGGGGGTTAAACCTGTTACAGTGTGGTTGTTCCTACACTAGTCTACTGTCTGGGGTTAAACCTGTTACAGTCTGGTTGTTCCTACACTAGTCTACTGTCTGGGGGTTAAACCTGTTACAGTGTGGTTGTTCCTACACTAGTCTGGGGGTTAAACCTGTTACAGTGTGGTTGTTCCTACACTAGTCTGGGGGTTAAACCTGTTACAGTGTGGTTGTTCCTACACTAGTCTGAGGGTTAAACCTGTTACAGTCTGGTTGTTCCTACACTAGTCTACTGTCTGAGGGTTAAACCTGTTACAGTCTGGTTGTTCCTACACTAGTCTACTGTCTGAGGGTTAAACCTGTTACAGCGTGGTTGTTCCTACACTAGTCTACTGTCTGGGGTTAAACCTGTTACAGTCTGGTTGTTCCTACACTAGTCTACTGTCTGGGGTTAAACCTGTTACAGTCTGGTTGTTCCCACACTAGTCTGGGGGTTAAACCTGTTACAGTCTGGTTGTTCCTACACTAGTCTGGGGGTTAAACCTGTTACAGTCTGGTTGTTCCCACACTAGTCTGGGGGTTAAACCTGTTACAGTCTGGTTGTTCCTACACTAGTCTACTGTCTGGGGGTTAAACCAGTATTTCCCTTATCCACTAAACCATTTCCTCAACATATTTGACTGTCAAATAAAACATCCTAACTGCACACATATGTTTGATAGTGAAAGTTAAGAGGGAGAAGCTTTTGAAGATTTTATTGGGATGCATCTGGGTCCGTCCACTATAAAGGGATCCGTTTGGGAAGCAGGCTGAGCCCCTGATCAGGGCCTGAGTAACATCCTCTGGGAGGACGTATTGTTCCCACCCCTCCATCCCTCCATCCCTCTACCCCTCCATCCCTCTATCCCTCTATCCCTCTTCCCCTCTATCCCTCTACCCCTCCATCCCTCTACCCCTCCACCCCTCTATCCCTCTACCCCTCCATCCCTCCATCCCTCTACCCCTCCATCCCTCTACCCCTCTACCCCTCCATCCCTCTACCCCTCTACCCCTCTACCCCTCTATCCCTCTACCCCTCCATCCCTCTATCCCTCTACCCCTCTATCCCTCTACCCCTCCACCCCTCTATCCCTCTACCCCTCTATCCCTCTACCCCTCTATCCCTCTACCCCTCTATCCCTCTACCCCTCTATCCCTCTACCCCTCTATCCCTCTACCCCTCCATCCCTCTATCCCTCTACCCCTCTATCCCTCTTCCCTCCATCCCTCCATCCCTCCATCCCTCTACCCCTCCACCCCTCTATCCCTCTACCCCTCCATCCCTCCATCCCTCTACCCCTCCATCCCTCTACCCCTCTACCCCTCCATCCCTCTACCCCTCCATCCCTCCATCCCTCTACCCCTCCATCCCTCCATCCCTCTACCCCTCCATCCCTCC
Source organism: Oncorhynchus keta (assembly GCF_023373465.1). Classification (NCBI taxonomy): domain Eukaryota; kingdom Metazoa; phylum Chordata; class Actinopteri; order Salmoniformes; family Salmonidae; genus Oncorhynchus; species Oncorhynchus keta. The sequence continues at coordinate 79,008,235 of NC_068448.1, forward strand.
ATCCCTCTACCCCTCCATCCCTCTACCCCTCTACCCCTCCATCCCTCTATCCCTCTATCCCTCTACCCCTCTTCCCCTCTACCCTTCCATCCCTCTACCCCTCCATCCCTCTACCCTCTACCCCTCCATCCCTCCATCCCTCCATCCCTCTACCCCTCCATCCCTCCAACTCTCTACCCCTCCATCCCTCTACCCCTCCATCCCTCCATCCCTCCATCCCTCTACCCCTCCATCCCTCCATCCCTCTACCCCTCCATCCCTCTAACCCTCCATCCCTCCATCCCTCTACCCCTCCATCCCTCTACCCCTCCATCCCTCCATCCCTCCACCCCTCCATCCCTCAACCCCTCAATCCCTCCAACTCTCTACCCCTCCATCCCTCTACCCCTCCATCCCTCCATCCCTCCATCCCTCTACCCCTCCATCCCTCCATCCCTCTACCCCTCCATCCCTCTACCCCTCCATCCCTCTACCCCTCCATCCCTCTACCCCTCCATCCCTCCATCCCTCTACCCCTCCATCCCTCCATCCCTCTACCCCTCCATCCCTCTACCCCTCCATCCCTCCACCCCTCTACCCCTCCATCCCTCTACCCCTCCATCCCTCCATCCCTCTACCCCTCCATCCCTCCATCCCTCTACCCCTCCATCCCTCTATCCCTCCATCCCTCCACCCCTCTACCCCTCCATCCCTCTACCCCTCCATCCCTCCATCCCTCTACCCCTCCATCCCTCTACCCCTCCAACTCTCTACCCCTCCATCCCTCTACCCCTCCATCCCTCCATCCCTCTATCCCTCTACCCCTCCATCCCTCCATCCCTCTACCCCTCCATCCCTCTACCCCTCCATCCCTCTACCCCTCCATCCCTCTACCCCTCCATCCCTCCATCCCTCTACCCCTCCATCCCTCCATCCCTCTACCCCTCCATCCCTCTACCCCTCCATCCCTCCATCCCTCTACCCCTCCATCCCTCCATCCCTCTACCCCTCCATCCCTCTACCCCTCCATCCCTCCATCCCTCCATCCCTCTACCCCTCTACCCCTCCATCCCTCCATCCCTCTACCCCTCCATCCCTCTACCCCTCTACCCCTCCATCCCTCTACCCCTCCATCCCTCTACCCCTCCATCCCTCTACCCCTCCATCCCTCCATCCCTCCATCCCTCTACCCCTCCATCCCTCTACCCCTCCATCCCTCTACCCCTCCATCCCTCCATCCCTCTACCCCTCCATCCCTCTACCCCTCCATCCCTCTACCCCTCCATCCCTCTACCCCTCCATCCCTCTACCCCTCCATCCCTCCATCCCTCTACCACTCTACCCCTCCATCCCTCCATCCCTCTACCCCTCCATCCCTCTACCCCTCCATCCCTCTACCCCTCCATCCCTCTACCCCTCTATCCCTCCATCCCTCTACCCCTCTATCTCTCCATCCCTCTACCCCTCTCTCTCCATCCCTCTACCCCTCTACCCCTCCATCCCTCCATCCCTCTATCTCTCCGTCCCTCTACCCCTCCATCCCTCCATCCCTCCATCCCTCTACCCCTCTATCTCTCCATCCATCTGCCCCTCTATCTCTCCATCCCTCTATATCTCCATCCCTCTATCTCTCTATCCCTCCATCCCTCTATCTCTCCATCTCTCCATCTCTCCATTCCTCCATCCCTCTATCTCTCCATCTCTCCATTCCTCCATCCCTCCATCCCTCTCTCTCCATCTCTCCATTCCTCTATCTCTCCATCTCTCCATCACTCCACCCCTCCACTCCTCCATCCCTCCATCCCTCTACCCCTCCATCCCTCCAACTCTCTATCTCTCCATCTCTCCATCCCTCCATCTCTCTACCCCTCCATCCCTCCATCCCTCTATTCCTCCATCCCTCTATCCCTCTATCTCTCCATCTCTCCATTCCTCCATCTCTCCATCTCTCCACCCCTCCACTCCTCCACCCCTGCAACCTCTACCCCTTCATCTTCAGCCTCAGGAGCGATTGAGCACCAAGGCACGAGACAAGACGCTCTTAAACTGTAATTTACAGAACCATTATTGCAGCACCAAGGGTGTGCTTACTTTTCACTTTACAATAACGGATGTTGAAGGGAGGAACAGTAAAAAAATATATACAACTTTTCTTAAGGGCCCTTTTTTTTATGTGGGCTGGGGCCCCAAACAAGAGTTTAGGAGTTGGTGAACTGGGCCCTTCGGGGGTCTGTCCCCATTGTGGAGGACTCAACAGTGATTACTAATAGTACTCCAGAATACTCCACACATCAAAGGTGGAGTACGGTCAGCCTCAGCAAAGGTCAGCTGATATATGGGAGACGGGGAGAAGGGAAAAGGGAGATGAGAGTGTAAAGGGGAGAGGGGGAGGGGAGGGGAGGAGGAGAGGGGAGAAGAGAAGAGAGGGGAGAAGAGAAGAGAGAGGAGAGGGAGAGAGGGGAGAAGAGAGGGGGGGGGGAGAAGGGAGAAGAGAAGAGAGGGGAGAAGAGAAGAGAGAGGAGAGGGAGAGGGGAGAAGAGGGGGAGAGAGGGGAGAAGGGAAAAGGGAGATGAGAGGGAGAGAGGGGGAAGGGAGAGGGGGGAGAAGAGAGGGAGAGAGGGAGAGAGGGGAAAGGGAGAGAGTAGAGGAGAGAGGGAGAAGGGAGAGAAGGGAGAAGAGAGGGGAGAGGGAGAGAGGGGAAAGGGAGAGAGGGGAGAAGAGAGGGAGAGAGGGGAAAGGGAGAGAGGGAGAGAGGGGAAAGGGAGAGAGAGGGAGAGGGGAAAGGGAGAGAGGGGAGAAGAGAGGGAGAGAGGGGGAGGGAGAGAGGGGGGGAAGAGAGGGAGAGAGGGGGAAGGGGAGAGAGGGGAGAAGAGAGGGAGAAAGGGGAAAGGGAGAGAGGGGAGAAGAGAGGGGAGAGGAAGAGGAAGAGGGGGAGAAGAGAGGGGAGAGGGAGAGGGGGAGAAGAGAGGGGAGAGGGAGAGAGGGAGAAGAGAGGGGAAAGGGAGAGGGGGAGAAGAGAGGGGAGGGAGAGGGGGAGAAGAGAGGGGAGAGGGAGAGGGGAGAAGAGAGGGGGAGGGAGAGGGGGAGAAGAGAAGGGAGAGGAAGAGGGGGAGAAGAGAGGGGGAGGGAGAGGGGGAGAAGAGAAGGGAGAGGGAGAGGGGGAGAAGAGAGGGGAGAGGGGGGAGAAGAGAGTGGAGAGGGAGAGAGGGGAGAAGAGAGGGGGGAGAAGAGAAGGGAGAGGGAGAGGGGGAGAAGAGAGGGGAGAGGGAGAGAGGGGAGAAGAGAGGGGAGAGGAAGAGAGGGGAGAAGAGAGGGGAAAGGGAGAGGGAGAAAGGGGGACTTGTTGCACAAACTCTCAGTACTCTAGTATGTCCTCAAAACCTGAGTTTACACATCTTGTCAGCAAGGGGAAGCTGGAGAGTCTTTGGTTTGTGCTCTTTTTCCCAGTTCATCTCCGTAGAATTACATACGGAATCATTTATTTATAGAATTACATACGGAATCATTTATTTAATAGAATTCCATACAGAATCATTTATTTAATAGAATTCCATACGGAATCATTTATTTAATAGAATTCCATACAGAATCATTTATTTAATAGAATTACATACAGATTCATTTATTTAATAGAATTACATACAGAATCATTTATTTAATAGAATTACATACAGAATCATTTATTTAATAGAATTCCATACAGAATCATTTATTTAATAGAATTCCATACGGAATCATTTATTTAATAGAATTCCATACAGAATCATTTATTTAATAGAATTACATACAGATTCATTTATTTAATAGAATTACATACAGATTCATTTATTTAATAGAATTCCATACAGAATCATTTATTTAATAGAATTACATACAGAATCATTTATTTAATAGAATTACATACAGATTAATTTATTTAATAGAATTCCATACAGAATCATTTATTTAATAGAATTACATACAGAATAATTTATTTAATAGAATTCCATACGGAATCATTTATTTAATAGAATTACATACAGAATAATTTATTTAATAGAATTACATACATAATAATTTACTTTACAGAATAATAATAATAGAGCCTTGGCTCGCCGAGCTTCATGGGAGATTTGATTTGATTTGATTTGGTAACCCCTTGCTATCAAGTCTGGATGGTTCCGTATTGTAAAAATGTATGTAAACAAAAATTAGCTTTGTGGACGTAATTTAAGGTCAGGATTAGGCATAAGGTTAGCAGTGTGGTTAAGGTTAGAGTTAGGTTTAAAACAGTGGAGGCTGTTGAGGGGAGGACGGCTCAACGGAGCAAATGGATTTGGAAGCCATGTTTGATACCATGGAAACCACGTGTTTGATGTGTCTGATACCATGGAAACCACGTGTTTGATGTGTCTGATACCATGGAAACCACGTGTTTGATGTGTCTGATACCATGGAAACCACGTGTTTGATGTGTCTGATACCATGGAAACCACGTGTTTGATGTGTCTGATACCATGGAAACCACGTGTTTGATGTGTCTGATACCATGGAAACCACGTGTTTGATGTGTCTGATACCATGGAAACCACGTGTTTGATGTGTCTGAAACCATGGAAACCACGTGTTTGATGTGTCTGATACCATGGAAACCACGTGTTTGATGTGTCTGATACCATGGAAACCACGTGTTTGATGTGTCTGATACCATGGAAACCACGTGTTTGATGTGTCTGATACCATTCCTCTGATTCAGCTCCAGCCATTACCACGAGCCCGTCCTCCCAAAATAAGTTTCCACCAACCTCCTGTGATTTAAAATCACATTTCAAGAAGAGACATTTTAGAAATAGTAACTGGTGACGACCAGTCTGGACCTCAATTTCGCTTAGTTTGGAGGGTCAACTAGAGGGCTTTATTTTCTGTATATAATCTTTTATATAACTAGGCAAGTCAGTTAACAACAAATGACGGCCTAGGAACAGTGGGTTAACTGCCTTGTTCAGGGACAGAACGACAGAGTTTTACCTTGTCAGCTCAGGGATTCGATCTAGTAACCTTTCGGTTACTGGCCCAACGCTCGAACCACTAGGCTACCTGCCGCACCATGCCTCGCTCAAAGTTGAAATGGGGACAACCCTCCGGCCCACAGGATCGTGCTAAACTGAGGTGAAGGGCAAGGGGGGAGTATTGGGATTGGAGTCGAACCGATTTGCCACTCCTTGGCCACGTGAACTTATCACCTACAGTAGCATGAAGATGTTGTCTCTCTTTCCCATCACTAAAAACTCCATTGTCTTCCTACAGCCAAGAATCGCTGGGAGAATTTCTGTTTGTTTTTACCTCTTCTTTTGTCTACCTCCTTCCTAACTATTCCAACTTCCACAGACTCCTTAAGCAATTAGGCTGAATTCATCCTCAAAGCCCCACTGTTATCTGTCCGCTGAGGTAGAACCAGGCCTTGGCGGTACCTGCCCTTTCCCAGGCCTCCCCAGCGAGACCCCAGCCGCCCAGACACAGAGGGGACACCTGTTCCTCTGGAGACCAGGGCCAGCACCTGAAATCTTACCGCTGTGACCAGCCACTGAGAGGAGGGTAGCGTGATAAGGCCCTGTACTGTGACTGGCTCTGGCATCCCAAAAGGCACCCTATTCCCTATATAGTGCACTACGAGCCCTGGTCTAAAAGTAGTGCACTTTACAGGGAATAGGGGGCCCTTTGGAACTCGCCCCGGGGAGAGGCGACAGAAACCCGAGAAGGAAACCCAGGAAAGAGGATGCCTATAGCCAAGATAAATCTGGTGCAATTTGCCAAAACACACCCGCTCAGCTTCACCACTCCCTCACCCCCCCGTCCCCCGCCCCCCCCGTCCCACCCCGTCCCCCTCCCCCACCAACAGGACAATTACCCACACTGCTGCAATAGGAACGGCTTTGTCTGACGGGAGTCTCCACTCATCTGGGTGTTCCTTATCTTAATGTGGACTGAGATATAATGGTCTGTCTTGTGTGCCTTCCTTCCATCCTTGGTAGAGGTGGATGGAGCTAACCAGGGATAAAGAGGTATATCTTAAATGGTACCCTATTCCCTGTTTAGTGCACTACTTTAGACCAGGACCTATAACCCTATTCCCTGTTTAGTGCACTACTTTAGACCAGTACCTATAACCCTATTCCCTGTTTAGTGCACTACTTTAGACCAGGACCTATAACCCTATTCCCTGTTTAGTGCACTACTTTAGACCAGTACCTATAACCCTATTCCCTGTTTAGTGCACTACTTTAGACCAGGGCCTATAACCCTATTCCCTGTTTAGTGCACTACTTTAGACCAGGACCTATAACCCTATTCCCTGTTTAGTGCACTACTTTAGACCAGGACCTATAACCCTATTCCCTGTTTAGTGCACTACTTTTTGACCAGAGGCCTACGGGTCCTAGTTCAAAAGAAGTGCACTATATAGGGAATAGGGTGCTCTTTGCGACACATGCGTGTGCTCCTTCGTCCTCGGCGTTAAATCACAGTTATTATATGTGGTTTGGAAAACCCCTGACTTCCCCAGAAATACCTTAGACCACGAGTCCTTCTGTAGCTCAGTTGGTAGAGCATGGCGCTTGTAACGCCAGGGTAGTGGGTTCAATCCCGGGACCACCCATACGTAGAATGTATGCACACATGACTGTAAGTCACTTTGGATAAAAGCGTCTGCTAAATGGCATATATTATATATTATTATATATTATTATTATTATTATTATTATTATTATATTATTATTATTATTATTATAATCCATACACCGTCTGGAGTGAAAACTCTGGCCGAGTCCCAAATGAAACCTTATTCCCCGGTAGGCTGCTCTACTATTGACGAAAACTGTGCACTAAATAGGGAATATGGTTCTGTTTGGTAAGCGGACTGAGTCAAAGGTAACACCTTGGCCTGACACTCATGAAGACTGCTTCTTCATGTTGCTTTGTGATGTCTGCATACCGCTGGGTTTCTCTCAGAGCTTTGTGATGCCTGCATACTGCTGGGTTTCTCTCAGAGCTTTGTGATGCCTGCATACTGCTGGGTTTCTCTCAGAGCTTTGTGATGCCTGCATACTGCTGGGTTTCTCTCAGAGCTTTGTGATGCCTGCATACCGCTGGGTTTCTCTCAGAGCTTTGTGATGCCTGCATACTGCTGGGTTTCTCTCAGAGCTTTGTGATGCCTGCATACCGATGGGTTTCTCTCAGAGCTTTGTGATGCCTGCATACCGATGGGTTTCTCTCAGAGCTTTGTGATGCCTGCATACCGCTGGGTTTCTCTCAGAGCTTTGTGATGCCTGCATACTGCTGGGTTTCTCTCAGAGCTTTGTGATGCCTGCATACCGACAGGTTTCTCTCAGAGCTTTGTGATGTCTGCATACCGATGGGTTTCTCTCAGAGCTTTGTGATGCCTGCATACCGATGGGTTTCTCTCACAGCTTTGTGATGCCTGCATACTGCTGGGTTTCTCACAGAGCTTTGTGATGCCTGCATACCGATGGGTTTCTCTCAGAGCTTTGTGATGCCTGCATACCGACAGGTTTCTCTCAGAGCTTTGTGATGCCTGCATACTGATGGGTTTCTCTCAGAGCTTTGTGATGCCTGCATACCGCTGGGTTTCTCTCAGAGCTTTGTGATGCCTGCATACTGCTGGGTTTCTCAGAGCTTTGTGATGCCTGCATACCGATGGGTTTCTCTCAGAGCTTTGTGATGCCTGCATACCGATGGGTTTCTCTCAGAGCTTTGTGATGCCTGCATACTGCTGGGTTTCTCTCAGAGCTTTGTGATGCCTGCATACTGCTGGGTTTCTCTCAGAGCTTTGTGATGCCTGCATACTGCTGGGTTTCTCTCAGAGCTTTGTGATGCCTGCATACCGATGGGTTTCTCTCAGAGCTTTGTGATGCCTGCATACTGCTGGGTTTCTCAGAGCTTTGTGATGCCTGCATACTGATGGGTTTCTCTCAGAGCTTTGTGATGCCTGCATACCGATGGGTTTCTCAGAGCTTTGTGATGCCTGCATACCGATGGGTTTCTCTCAGAGCTTTGTGATGCCTGCATACCGATGGGTTTCTCTCAGAGCTTTGTGATGCCTGCATACTGCTGGGTTTCTCTCAGAGCTTTGTGATGCCTGCATACTGCTGGGTTTCTCTCAGAGCTTTGTGATGTCTGCATACTGCTGGGTTTCTCTCAGAGCTTTGTGATGTCTGCATACCGATGGGTTTCTCTCAGAGCTTTGTGATGCCTGCATACTGATGGGTTTCTCTCAGAGCTTTGTGATGCCTGCATACCGCTGGGTTTCTCTCAGAGCTTTGTGATGCCTGCATACCGATGGGTTTCTCAGAGCTTTGTGATGCCTGCATACCGATGGGTTTCTCTCAGAGCTTTGTGATGCCTGCATACCGTTGGGTTTCTCTCAGAGCTTTGTGATGCCTGCATACTGATGGGTTTCTCTCAGAGCTTTGTGATGCCTGCATACCGATGGGTTTCTCTCAGAGCTTTGTGATGCCTGCATACTGCTGGGTTTCTCTCAGAGCTTTGTGATGCCTGCATACTGCTGGGTTTCTCTCAGAGCTTTGTGATGCCTGCATACTGCTGGGTTTCTCAGAGCTTTGTGATGCCTGCATACTGATGGGTTTCTCTCAGAGCTTTGTGATGCCTGCATACCGATGGGTTTCTCAGAGCTTTGTGATGCCTGCATACCGATGGGTTTCTCAGAGCTTTGTGATGCCTGCATACCGATGGGTTTCTCTCAGAGCTTTGTGATGCCTGCATACCGATGGGTTTCTCTCAGAGCTTTGTGATGCCTGCATACCGATGGGTTTCTCTCAGAGCTTTGTGATGCCTGCATACCGATGGGTTTCTCAGAGCTTTGTGATGCCTGCATACCGATGGGTTTCTCAGAGCTTTGTGATGCCTGCATACCGATGGGTTTCTCTCAGAGCTTTGTGATGCCTGCATACTGCTGGGTTTCTCTCAGAGCTTTGTGATGCCTGCATACCGATGGGTTTCTCAGAGCTTTGTGATGTCTGCATACTGCTGGGTTTCTCACAGAGCTTTGTGATGCCTGCATACCGATGGGTTTCTCAGAGCTTTGTGATGTCTGCATACTGCTGGGTTTCTCACAGCTTTGTGATGCCTGCATACCGATGGGATTCCCACAGTTAGAGCCACTATACTAATCCCAAACAAAAGTTGAAACATTTACATTTTCTTCTAACATTTTGTTTCTGCATCTTTGATGGTTGAAGAATCGATCATTTATTAGATTTATTCCATGTCCTTCCAGAACTAATTTTATGCAAGAAGAATGTTGACATTTTGATTGATTGTTATTCGTATTTTATGATACATTTTTTTTAGTTGGTCATGAAAATAAATGATGCTGTATGTAATTCTATCAAATCAATTATTCTGTAAAATAAATTATTCTGCATGTAATTCTATAAATAAATGATTCCGTATGTAATTCTATTAAATAAATGATTCTGTATGTAATTCTATCAAATCAATTATTCTGTAAAATAAATTATTCTGCATGTAATTCTATAAATAAATGATTCTGTATGGAATTCTATTAAATAAATGATTCCGTATGTAATTCTATAAATAAATTATTCTGTATGTAATTCTACGGCGATGAACTGGGAAAAAGAGCACAAACCAAAGACTCTCCAACTTCCCCTTGCTGACAAGATGTGTGAACTCAGGTTATGAGGACATACTAACTTCATAACGAATCAGGCAAAAAAATTAACATTTAAGAGGAATATATTAGCTAAAAGCTAGCAGACACTTTACTTACCAACAACAGCTGCAACATTCCACTAAAACTACATCACGTTTTAATTTTCCCTTTCTTTGCTTTGTCTAATAACACTATTATGAATCTAGCAAAAAAATGTTTTGGGTCAGAGTGCAGTATTTATTTAGTTTCACATAACAAACATTTGTTGGCATGTTTCTCACACAGGCTTTAGCCGCAGAGGGATCTGGCCTGACCAAGCAAATGCAGGCGGGTTGCCTAGCAACACGTGCCTCGGAAGGGAGACAACGTCTGTCTGTATAAGCGTGACACATTCCCGTGATTTGTGACTCTGTTTGAAGGACCTAACAGCCAGCGCGACAGCTAACATGGATTTCAGCTAATAAGGAATATCTAACAAATAACTAACTACATTATGGCACAATGACTAATCATAAACTATTTAAATATGGAAGAAATGTGGGTACATTTGTGGACAATTCGTACTCAACCTAATTTGTAGACCCATATGGAAGAAAAGACATAAAAAATATATATTTTTGATACATTAGTTAGGATATTAATATATATTTAAATATTTTTGAAATTTAAGTTAATAATAATTCATATTTTTATTTTATTTTTTAAATTGACCAAATAATGCATTCAAGATTTGTTTTATGTATGTTGCATTTTCAATACATTCCAACATAAATCAATTTAAACATAAATATATGTAAAAATGTATATCACAATATATGTTAAATGCACCGGGAAATGAATATAAATATTTCAAAACATGCATCTTGTTTGCAACAAGGCACTAAAGTAACACCGCAAAAAAATGTGGAAAAGCTATTTACTTTTTGTCCTGAATACAAAGCATTGTGTTTCGGGTCAAATCCAACACATCACATCACTGAGTACCACTCTTCATATTTTTAAATATAGTGGTGGCTGCATCATGTTATGGGTATGCTTGTTACTGTTAAAGGACTGGGAAGTTTTCAGGATAAAAGGGGTGGGATAGGGGGGCTATGTAATCCATTTAGAATTCAGGCTGTAACACAAGAAAATGTGGAATAAGTCAAGGGGTATGAACACTTTTCTGAAGGCACTGTCTTTGGGTATGTTTTGTAAAACATAAACGTATTTCAACATGCATTTAAATGTACCTGTATGAAATATATATTTTAAATCAAAGTATAAGTAGTAAAATAATATACTAAATACTAGTGTAAGATTGTGCCAAATCATAGCGTATTGAATTGGTCACTGTCCTAACAATTCTATTTCAGTAGCCTCTTCAGCATCACATTAAGACTCCATAACTAGTGGCGTACAAGCTCAACCTATCATCACAGAACTCAACCTAGCATCACAGAACTCAACCTATCATCACAGAACTCAACCTGTCATCACAGAACTCAACCTATCATCACAGAACTCAACCTAGCATCACAGAACTCAACCTATCATCACAGAACTCAACCTATCATCACAGAACTCAACCTATCATCACAGAACTCAACCTATCATCACAGAACTCAACCTATCATCACAGAACTCAACCTATCATCACAGAACTCAACCTATCATCACAGAACTCAACCTATCATCACAGAACTCAACCTATCATCACAGAACTCAACCTATCATCACAGAACTCAACATAGAGCATCACAGAACTCAACCTATCATCACAGAACTGTATGAAATATATATTTTAAATCAAAGTATAAGTAGTAAAATAATATACTAAATACTAGTGTAAGATTGTGCCAAATCATAGCGTATTGAATTGGTCACTGTCCTAACAATTCTATTTCAGTAGCCTCTTCAGCATCACATTAAGACTCCATAACTAGTGGCGTACAAGCTCAACCTATCATCACAGAACTCAACCTAGCATCACAGAACTCAACCTATCATCACAGAACTCAACCTATCATCACAGAACTCAACCTATCATCACAGAACTCAACCTATCATCACAGAACTCAACCTATCATCACAGACCTCAACCTATCATCACAGAACTCAACCTATCATCACAGAACTCAACCTATCATCACAGAACTCAACCTATCATCACAGAACTCAACCTATCATCACAGAACTCAACCTATCATCACAGAACTCAACCTATCATCACAGAACTCAACATAGAGCATCACAGAACTCAACCTATCATCACAGAACTCAACCTATCATCACAGAACTCAACATAGAGCATCACAGAACTCAACCTATCATCACAGAACTCAACATAGCATCACAGAACTCAACCTATCATCACAGAACTCAACCTATCATCACAGAGCTCAACCTATCATCACAGAACTCAACCTATCATCACAGACCTCAACCTATCATCACAGAACTCAACCTATCATCACAGACCTCAACCTATCATCACAGACCTCAACCTATCATCACAGACCTCAACCTATCATCACAGAACTCAACCTATCATCACAGAACTCAACCTATCATCACAGAACTCAACCTATCATCACAGAACTCAACCTATCATCACAGAACTCAACCTATCATCACAGAACTCAACCTATCATCACAGAACTCAACCTATCATCACAGAACTCAACATAGCATCACAGAACTCAACCTATCATCACAGAACTCAACCTATCATCACAGACCTCAACCTATCATCACAGAACTCAACCTATCATCACAGACCTCAACCTATCATCACAGAACTCAACCTATCATCACAGACCTCAACCTATCATCACAGAACTCAACCTATCATCACAGAACTCAACCTATCATCACAGAACTCAACCTATCATCACAGAACTCAACCTATCATCACAGAACTCAACCTATCATCACAGAACTCAACCTATCATCACAGACCTCAACATAGCATTACAGAACTCAACATAGCATCACAGAACTCAACCTATCATCACAGACCTCAACCTATCATCACAGAACTCAACCTATCATCACAGAACTCAACCTATCATCACAGAACTCAACCTATCATCACAGAACTCAACCTATCATCACAGAACTCAACCTATCATCACAGAACTCAACCTATCATCACAGAACTCAACCTATCATCACAGAACTCAACCTATCATCACAGAACTCAACCTATCATCACAGAACTCAACATAGCATCACAGAACTCAACCTATCATCACAGAACTCAACCTATCATCACAGAACTCAACCTATCATCACAGACCTCAACATAGCATCACAGAACTCAACATAGCATCACAGAACTCAACCTATCATCACAGACCTCAACCTATCATCACAGACCTCAACCTATCATCACAGACCTCAACCTATCATCACAGACCTCAATCTATCATCACAGAACTCAACCTATCATCACAGACCTCAACCTATCATCACAGAACTCAACCTATCATCACAGAACTCAACATAGAGCATCACAGAACTCAACCTATCATCACAGAACTCAACCTATCATCACAGAACTCAACATAGCATCACAGAACTCAACCTATCATCACAGAACTCAACCTATCATCACAGAACTCAACCTATCATCACAGAACTCAACCTATCATCACAGAACTCAACCTATCATCACAGAACTCAACCTATCATCACAGAACTCAACCTATCATCACAGACCTCAACCTATCATCACAGAACTCAACCTATCATCACAGACCTCAACCTATCATCACAGAACTCAACATAGCATCACAGAACTCAACATAGCAGATGAACTGGCATGACAATCCGTCTCCTGGCTGGCCAAAAAAAAAGCACAAAGACAAAGTCACGCCCCCAACAAGCCACGCCTCGAAGTCTTCTGATAGGCTGCTGCCGCTACAATATATTTTGTGAAAATGCCTCTTCTTTTTTTCCCCGCGACTTAGACACGGAGCAGCAACAGGCATTTGAATGACTAGAAACATGTCAACAGTCATGTAGTGACTCCACAAACCAACTAGAGAGCATTGCAACCAACATTCAAAACTTAACGTTCCACGAAGTGGGTGCCTTTTGCGTCCTTTTGATATGTTACTTACTGCAAGTAGAAATGATGCACCAATGTGTTCTATGGAATTAAATTGCCCTTTGAGATAGACCGTATGGAGAACACAATCAATCACTTTGATTGTCAATATGAATAAAGTCTTGCTAAAGTGACAAAATTCAACATCTGTTCCCCCTCTGTGTCTTCAAAGAAGATTTTAACCCACTAAACCCCCAAAATACTCCAAGTTTTCCCCATCATCATAAGCCTGCTGAACAATATTATGGCAAGAACAGCTCAAATAAGCAAAGAGAAAGAACAGTCCATCATTACTTTAAAACATGAAGGTCAGTCAATTCGGGAAAAAGTCAAGAACTTTAAAAGTTTTTTCAAGTACAGTTGCAAAAACCATCAAGCGCTATGATGATACTGTCTCTCACGAGAACCGCCACAGGAAAGGAAGACCCAGAGTTACCTCTGCTGCAGAGGATAAGTTCCTTTCGTGCGAGAGAGCACATCAACTGTTCAGAGGAGACTGCGTGAATCAGGCCTTCATGGTTGAATTGCTGCAAAGAAACAACCACTAAAGGACACCGATAAGAAGAACAGACTTGCTTGGGCCAAGAAACACGAGCAATGAACGTTAGACCGGTGGAGATGTGTCTTTGTGAGAAACAGAGTAGGTGAACGGATGATCTCTGCATGTGTGGTTCCCCCCTTCCCAAAAAAGCAGCCAACAAGTGCTTACCATATGTGGGAACTCCTTCAAGACCGTTGGAAAAGCATTCCTCGTGAAGCTGGTTGAGAGAATGCCAAGAGTGTTCAAAGCTGTCATCAAGGTAAAGGGGAGGCTACTTTTAAGAATCTCAAATATAAAATATATTTTGATTTGATTAACACTTTTTTTTTGGTTACTACATGATTCCACGTGTGTTATTTCATAGTTGTGATGTCTTCACTATTATTCTACAATGTAGAAAATAGTACAAATAAATAAAAACCCTGGAATGAGCAGGTGTGTCAACTTTTGACTGGCACTGAGTATGGATATGGCATACATGTTACGTGATGTTAAATATATTGAAATGTATTATATTATTTTCTTACAGGGAGACAAATGATTATGTGTCACGCCCTGACCTTCGATATCCCTGTTTTTCTATATATTTTGGTTAGGGTCAGGGTGTGACTAGGGTGGGTCCGCTATTTTTGTATGTCTAGGGGTTTTTGTATGTCTATGTTGGCCTGATATGGTTCCCAGAGACAGCTGTCATATTTACAGTAGGTAGCCATTTTCCTCGTTTGTGTCGTGGGATCTTTTCTACATTGAGACGTTTGGTTATTTTTGTTAGGTGAGTTTCAGTTGATTAAAATTATGTGGAACTCTACGCACACTGCGCCTTGGTCTCCTTTTTATGAAGATCATGACATTATTTCATATCCCCTCCAGGAGCTCCTCTCTGTCTTTTCCCATCCCCTACAGGAGCTCCTCTCTTCTCCTCCCTTATCCTATCCCCTCCAGGAGCTCCTCTTATCTCATTCCCCCTCCAGGAGCTCCTCTATCACTTCTCCTATCCTCCAGGAGCTCCTCTCTTTTCATTCCCCCTCCAGGAGCTCTTCTATCACTTCTCCCATCCCCTCCAGGAGCTCCTCTATTCTCATATCCCCTCCAGGAGCTCCTCTATCTCTTCCCCATCCCCTCCAGGAGCTCCTCTATCTCCTCTCCCAGCCCCTCCAGGAGCTCCTCTCTTCTCCCATCCCCTTCAGGAGCTCCTCTATCACTTCTCCCAGCCCCTCCAGGAGCTCCTCTATCTCTTCTCCTATCCCCTCCAGGAGCTCCTCTATCTCCTCTCCCATCCCCTCCAGGAGCTCCTCTATCACTTATCCCATCCCCTCCGGGAGCTCCTCTCTTTTCATTTTCCCTCCAGAGCTCCTCTATTCTCCCAGCCCCTCCAGGAGCTCCTCTATTCTCCTATCCCCTCCAGGAGCTCCTCTATTCTCCCATCCCCTCCAGGAGCTCCTCTATTCTTTACATTTCATTATAGTACAACGGTTTGATTTGTCTAATCTTAGCAATTTCTTCTTAGCTAGCTACATAGCCGTCTTTGAATCAAAGATAATTGCGTAATTATTGTATTTCGTCGTCCTAACGTAGTCTACACTGCTATCTGCCCAGCAGCTAGCCAGCAAGCAAACGTCCACCGTCTACCGAATAGCAGCACTGTAGAAACTATTACAATCAACTGAACGACTTGATTAGTGTAGTGTTAGCTAGCTACATAGTTGTCTTTGCTGTCTTTGTATCCAAGATAATTGTGTAGTTTAGAGTGTGTAGTCTTAGAGTGATTATCTTAATTTACCGAGGTTAGCTAGCCAGCTATTTGTCGTCCTTAACGTAGGAGACACTGCTAGCTAGCCAACGTCTTCCGAATAGAACTTCTGCACTCAACAACCCGGTCGCATTCCGCTTCGCTCCACAGGTAGTATCACATTTTCATTTCATTTCATTACAGCACAACGGTTTGATTTGTTTGATCGTAGCTAGCTACATAGCTAGCTACATAGCCGTCTTTGTATCAAAGATAATTGGGTAGTCTAGAGCGATTTTCTAGGTTAGCTAGCCAGCTATTGTCATTCTTTTAACGCAACGTAACGTAATCAACACTGCTAGCTAGCCAGCTAGCCCCCGAATAGCAGCACTGTAGAAACTATTACACTCAACGTAACGACTTGATTAGTGTAGTGTCAACAACGCAGCCACTGCCAGCTAGCCTACAAAGTCAACAACGCAGCCACTGCCAGCTAGCCTACTTCAGCAGTACTGTATCATTTTAATCATTTTAGTCAATAAGATTCTTGCTACGAAAGCTTAACTTTCTGAAAATTCGAGACGTGTAGTCCACTTGTCATTCCAATCTCCTTGCATTAGCGTAGCCTCTTCTGTAGCCTGTCAACTATGTGTCTGTCTATCCCTGTTCTCTCCTCTCTGCACAGACCATACAAACGCTCCACACCGCGTGGCCGCGGCCACCCTAATCTGGTGGTCCCAGCGCGCACGACCCACGTGGAGTTCCAGGTCTCCGGTAGCCTCTGGAACTGCCGATCTGCGGCCAACAAGGCAGAGTTCATCTCAGCCTATGCCTCCCTCCAGTCCCTCAACTTCTTGGCACTGACGGAAACATGGATCACCACAGATAACACTGCTACTCCTACTGCTCTCTCTTCGTCCGCTCACGTGTTCTCGCACACCCGAGAGCTTCTGGTCAGCGGGGTGGTGGCACCGGGATCCTCATCTCTCCCAAGTGGTCATTCTCTCTTTCTCCCCTTACCCATCTGTCTATCGCCTCCTTTGAATTCCATGCTGTCACAGTTACCAGCCCTTTCAAGCTTAACATCCTTATCATTTATCGCCCTCCAGGTTCCCTCGGAGAGTTCATCAATGAGCTTGATGCCTTGATAAGCTCCTTTCCTGAGGACGGCTCACCTCTCACAGTTCTGGGCGACTTTAACCTCCCCACGTCTACCTTTGACTCATTCCTCTCTGCCTCCTTCTTTCCACTCCTCTCCTCTTTTGACCTCACCCTCTCACCTTCCCCCTACTCACAAGGCAGGTGATACGCTCGACCTCATCTTTACTAGATGCTGTTCTTCCACTAACCTCATTGCAACTCCCCTCCAAGTCTCCGACCACTACCTTGTATCCTTTTCCCTCTCGCTCTCATCCAACAGTGTGGGAAAGAGCTCCTCTCTTCTCCTCTCTTATCCTATCCCCTCCAGGAGCTCCTCTCATCTCATTCCCCCTCCAGGAGCTCCTCTATCACTTCTCCCATCCCCTCCAGGAGCTCCTCTCTTTTCATTCCCCCTCCAGGAGCTCTTCTATCACTTCTCCCATCCCCTCCAGGAGCTCCTCTATTCTCATATCCCCTCCAGGAGCTCCTCTATCTCTTCCCCATCCTCCGGGAGCTCCTCTATCTCTTCCCCATCCTCCAGGAGCTCCTCTATCTCCTCTCCCATCCCCTCCAGGAGCTCCTCTATCTCTTCTCCTATCCCCTCCAGGAGCTCCTCTATTCTCATTCCCCCTCCAGGAGCTCCTCTCTTCTCCTATCCCCTTCAGGAGCTCCTCTATCACTTCTCCCATACCCTCCAGGAGCTCCTCTATCTCTTCTCCCAGCCCCTCCAGGGGCTCCTCTATCTCTTCTCCCATCCCCTCCAGGAGCTCCTCTATCTCTTCTCCTATTCCCTCCAGGAGCTCCTATCTTTTCATTCCCCCTCCAGGAGCTGCACTATCTCTTCTCCCAGCCCCTCCAGGGGCTCCTCTATCTCTTCTTCTATCCCCTCCCGGAGCTCCTCTATCTCCTCTCCCATCCCCTCCAGGAGCTCCTCTATCTCTTCTCCTATTCCCTCCAGGAGCTCCTCTCTTTTCATTCCCCCTCCAGGAGCTCCTCTCTTTTCATTCCCCCTCCAGGAGCTCCACTATCTCTTCTCCTAATCCCTCCAGGAGCTCCTCTATCTCTTCTCCTATTCCGTCCAGGAGCTCCTCTCTTTTCATTCCCCCTCCAGGAGCTCCTCTCTTCTCCCAGCCCCTCCAAGAGCTCCTCTCTTCTCCACTCTTATCCTATCCCCTCCAGGAGCTCCTCTCATCTCATTCCCCCTCCAGGAGCTCCTCTATTCTCCTATCCCCTCCAGGAGCTCCTCTATTCTCCTATCCCCTCCAGGATCTCCTCTATCTCCTCTCCCATCCCCTCCAGGAGCTCCTCTATCTCTTCTCCTATCCCCTCCAGGAGCTCCTCTATTCTCATTCCCCCTCCAGGAGCTCCTCTCTTCTCCTATCCCCTCCAGGAGCTCCTCTATCACTTCTCCCATACCCTCCAGGAGCTCCTCTATCTCTTCTCCCAGCCCCTCCAGGAGCTCCTATCTTTTCATTCCCCCTCCAGGAGCTCCTCTATCTCCTCTCCCAGCCCCTCCAGGGGCTCCTCTATCTCTTCTCCTATTCCCTCCAGGAGCTCCTCTCTTTTTATTCCCCCTCCAGGAGCTCCTCTCTTTTCATTCCCCCTCCAGGAGCTCCACTATCTCTTCTCCTAATCCCTCCAGGAGCTCCTCTATCTCTTCTCCTATTCCCTCCAGGAGCTCCTCTCTTTTCATTCCCCCTCCAGGAGCTCCTCTCTTCTCCCAGCCCCTCCAAGAGCTCCTCTCTTCTCCCAGCCCCTCCAGGAGCTCCTCTATTCTCCCATCCCCTCCAGGAGCTCCTCTCTTCTCCCCTCCCCTACAGGAGCTCCTCTCTTCTCCTCTCTTATCCTATCCCCTCCAGGAGCTCCTCTATCACTTCTCCCATCCCCTCCAGGAGCTCCTCTCTTTTCATTCCCCCTCCAGGAGCTCTTCTATCACTTCTCCCATCCCCTCCAGGAGCTCCTCTATTCTCATATCCCCTCCAGGAGCTCCTCTATCTCTTCCCCATCCCCTCCGGGAGCTCCTCTATCTCTTCCCCATCCCCTCCAGGAGCTCCTCTATCTCCTCTCCCATCCCCTCCAGGAGCTCCTCTATCTCTTCTCCTATCCCCTCCAGGAGCTCCTCTATTCTCATTCCCCCTCCAGGAGCTCCTCTCTTCTCCTATCCCCTTCAGGAGCTCCTCTATCACTTCTCCCATACCCTCCAGGAGCTCCTCTATCTCTTCTCCCAGCCCCTCCAGGGGCTCCTCTATCTCTTCTCCCATCCCCTCCAGGAGCTCCTCTATCTCTTCTCCTATTCCCTCCAGGAGCTCCTATCTTTTCATTCCCCCTCCAGGAGCTGCACTATCTCTTCTCCCAGCCCCTCCAGGGGCTCCTCTATCTCTTCTTCTATCCCCTCCCGGAGCTCCTCTATCTCCTCTCCCATCCCCTCCAGGAGCTCCTCTATCTCTTCTCCTATTCCCTCCAGGAGCTCCTCTCTTTTCATTCCCCTCCAGGAGCTCCTCTCTTTTCATTCCCCCTCCAGGAGCTCCACTATCTCTTCTCCTAATCCCTCCAGGAGCTCCTCTATCTCTTCTCCTATTCCGTCCAGGAGCTCCTCTCTTTTCATTCCCCCTCCAGGAGCTCCTCTCTTCTCCCAGCCCCTCCAAGAGCTCCTCTCTTCTCCACTCTTATCCTATCCTCCAGGAGCTCCTCTCATCTCATTCCCCCTCCAGGAGCTCCTCTATCACTTCTCCTATCCCCTCCAGGAGCTCCTCTCTTTTCATTCCCCTCCAGGAGCTCTTCTATCACTTCTCCCATCCTCCAGGAGCTCCTCTATTCTCATATCCCCTCCAGGAGCTCCTCTATCTCTTCCCCATCCCCTCCAGGAGCTCCTCTATCTCCTCTCCCATCCCCTCCAGGAGCTCCTCTCTTCTCCCATCCCCTTCAGGAGCTCCTCTATCACTTCTCCCAGCCCCTCCAGGAGCTCCTATCTTTTCATTCCCCTCCAGGAGCTGCACTATCTCTTCTCCCAGCCCCTCCAGGGGCTCCTCTATCTCTTCTCCTATCCCCTCCCGGAGCTCCTCTATCTCCTCTCCCATCCCCTCCAGGAGCTCCTCTATCTCTTCTCCTATTCCCTCCAGGAGCTCCTCTCTTTTCATTCCCCCTCCAGGAGCTCCACTATCTCTTCTCCTAATCCCTCCAGGAGCTCCTCTATCTCTTCTCCTATCCCCTCCAGGAGCTCCTCTATCTCCTCTCGCATCCCCTCCAGGAGCTCCTCTATCTCTTCTCCTATTCCCTCCAGGAGCTCCTCTCTTTTCATTCCCCCTCCAGGAGCTCCTCTATTCTCCTATCCCCTCCAGGAGCTCCTCTCTTCTCCCAGCCCCTCCAGGAGCTCCTCTCTTCTCCCAGCCCCTCCAGGAGCTCCTCTATTCTCCCATCCCCTCCAGGAGCTCCTCTCTTCTCCCATCCCCTCCAGGAGCTCCTCTCTTCTCCTATCCCCTCCAGGAGCTCCTCTATTCTCCCATCCCCTCCAGGAGCTCCTCTCTTCTCCCAGCCCCTCCAGGGGCTCCTCTATCTCTTCTTCTATCCCCTCCGGAGCTCCTCTATCTCCTCTCCCATCCCCTCCAGGAGCTCCTCTATCTCTTCTCCTATTCCCTCCAGGAGCTCCTCTCTTTTCATTCCCCCTCCAGGAGCTCCTCTCTTTTCATTCCCCCTCCAGGAGCTCCACTATCTCTTCTCCTAATCCCTCCAGGAGCTCCTCTATCTCTTCTCCTATTCCGTCCAGGAGCTCCTCTCTTTTCATTCCCCCTCCAGGAGCTCCTCTCTTCTCCCAGCCCCTCCAAGAGCTCCTCTCTTCTCCACTCTTATCCTATCCCCTCCAGGAGCTCCTCTCATCTCATTCCCCCTCCAGGAGCTCCTCTATCACTTCTCCTATCCCCTCCAGGAGCTCCTCTCTTTTCATTCCCCCTCCAGGAGCTCTTCTATCACTTCTCCCATCCCCTCCAGGAGCTCCTCTATTCTCATATCCCCTCCAGGAGCTCCTCTATCTCTTCCCCATCCCCTCCAGGAGCTCCTCTATCTCCTCTCCCATCCCCTCCAGGAGCTCCTCTCTTCTCCCATCCCCTTCAGGAGCTCCTCTATCACTTCTCCCAGCCCCTCCAGGAGCTCCTATCTTTTCATTCCCCCTCCAGGAGCTGCACTATCTCTTCTCCCAGCCCCTCCAGGGGCTCCTCTATCTCTTCTCCTATCCCCTCCCGGAGCTCCTCTATCTCCTCTCCCATCCCCTCCAGGAGCTCCTCTATCTCTTCTCCTATTCCCTCCAGGAGCTCCTCTCTTTTCATTCCCCCTCCAGGAGCTCCACTATCTCTTCTCCTAATCCCTCCAGGAGCTCCTCTATCTCTTCTCCTATCCCTCCAGGAGCTCCTCTATCTCCTCTCGCATCCCCTCCAGGAGCTCCTCTATCTCTTCTCCTATTCCCTCCAGGAGCTCCTCTCTTTTCATTCCCCCTCCAGGAGCTCCTCTATTCTCCTATCCCCTCCAGGAGCTCCTCTCTTCTCCCAGCCCCTCCAGGAGCTCCTCTCTTCTCCCAGCCCCTCCAGGAGCTCCTCTATTCTCCCATCCCCTCCAGGAGCTCCTCTCTTCTCCCATCCCCTCCAGGAGCTCCTCTCTTCTCCTATCCCCTCCAGGAGCTCCTCTATTCTCCCATCCCCTCCAGGAGCTCCTCTCTTCTCCCAACCCCTCCAGGAGCTCCTCTCTTCTCCCATCCCCTCCAACAACACCCAGGTGTATGGCCTGTAACCGTGGCGATGGCAGGTAGCCATCTTGTGAGCTGAGATCAAAAGCTTTGCCCCGTCACCCCTGAAGCATCGTGCTGTCAGAGGGTGCGATGATCAATGGCCCAGGTGTGAAAAGGTAGAGGGAGAGAATGGCAGGTAAATATCTCAGGAGGCAAGGAAGGGTCAACACCTTTCACACTCATTACACCACGGCTCATTTGTAAAGCGATTCAGTCACTGGATGGCTCAGGGATCTAGCCTAACTTTGATTTAGGGAATGTTTATCCCATATTTGAATGTGATTTTAATGTCAGGCCTAGAAACTGTGAAGGTCTCAATTCCATAATTATTGCCTAAAGGCATTGCCTATAGACCTAGCTACTGTGGGGCTGTTAGAATGGATCATGTGTTTAGGATTACATTTATAAAGCAGATAGGCCTATGGACTGCTTTGGAAATATTATCACAATACTAAGGGTCTGAAGCATTTTCCTCAGATAAAATGTACTTTATTTAACCCTACCATGACCATAACATTAATCATCACTATTCCCATCTATCCACAGTGCAGAATTGTCTGTGTAATGAGCATGCCATATCTGCAGTCTGACATATTCATACAGTCCAACAAGACAATCAGTGAGTCCATCGAAGCCTGCAGGAAGCCCGGGGGTCGGCAACAAAGACATTTGCAAATGTCATTAGTGACCTCTCAGCTCCAACCCCCAAAAACCCATGGTGATAATATATTTATGGGGCTGTCATTAAAAAACAGTTTTTTAGGCTCCTTGAGGATTCATTTGCGTTGACCCAGAATGCAGTATTTTCTTAACACAAGCAGCGGGCTACTTTGATGCTATCTGCTTATCCAAACATGGTGTTACTCAGCCACTGGCCGCCTCGTTTGGTCCTGCGGAGGACGGCTACGATTAATCCTGCTGAAGGCAGCTATAGAGCCCGCTCATAAATCGTCCCCACTGGTCCTTAACGGGAGAAGTCCCAGGGCTCAACCCCCGACATTTATCAACACTCTTCCACTCCGGATGCGAAGTATATGAAACGGTGCGTAGGGTGGGCTCAGGGTGGGCTCAGGGTGGGCCTCTCTGATGTTGAGCACATCAATGAGGACTTAATGACTTCATTCTGCTGTGAACGATGTGTTTGCTCAGGGTGCAATAAATAGCCGCATGTCCACAGGAGACGGAGACGCTGAGGAAAATTGCATCTGCCTATATAATGTTGACGTGTCCGTTTCTGTCTGTTCTTGGCCAATCAGACACTCACTCTGGACACATCTAATGTCTCATCCATTTGGAGAGATGAAAACAAGTCCCCAGGTATGAAAAGCATGGAGAATGTTACGCAGTCATTACATTTTCAGGTTTGGGAAATATTAGAGGAATGAAATACCATCATTGTAGAGTTATGTATTTATATATACTGTATATATTAATAAACAACTTAATAAAACAATGTAGAAATTGGGGGAATGATACTCACTTCATCATAGCCCAAACTTAAACCCCTCATCAAGTTAATCCAACACTAACCCGTTTTTAACTCCTCATCACAATGTCTGATATCACCCATTTCAATACACAATGTCTGATATCACCCATTTCAATACACAATGTCTAATATCACCCATTTCAATACACAATGTCTGATATCACCCATTTCAATACACAATGTCTAATATCACCCATTTCAATACACAATGTCTGATATCACCCATTTCAATACACAATGTCTGATATCACCCATTTCAATACACAATGTCTAATATCACCCATTTCAATACACAATGTCTAATATCACCCATTTCAATACACAATGTCTAATATCACCCATTTCAATACACAATGTCTAATATCACCCATTTCAATACACAATGTCTAATATCACCCATTTCAATACACAATGTCTGATATCACCCATTTCAATACACAATGTCTAATATCACCCATTTCAATACACAATGTCTAATATCACCCATTTCAATACACAATGTCTGATATCACCCATTTCAATACACAATGTCTGATATCACCCATTTCAATACACAATGTCTAATATCACCCATTTCAATACACAATGTCTAATATCACCCATTTCAATACACAATGTCTGATATCACCCATTTCAATACACAATGTCTGATATCACCCATTTCAATACACAATGTCTAATATCACCCATTTCAATACACAATGTCTAATATCACCCATTTCAATACACAATGTCTAATATCACCCATTTCAATACACAATGTCTGATATCACCCATTTCAATACACAATGTCTGATATCACCCATTTCAATACACAATGTCTGATATCACCCATTTCAATACACAATGTCTAATATCACCCATTTCAATACACAATGTATAATATCACCCATTTCAATACACAATGTCTAATATCACCCATTTCAATACACAATGTCTGATATCACCCATTTCAATACACAGTGTCTGATATCACCCATTTCAATACACAATGTCTAATATCACCCATTTCAATACACAATGTCTAATATCACCCATTTCAATACACAATGTCTGATATCACCCATTTCAATACACAATGTCTGATATCACCCATTTCAATACACAATGTCTGATATCACCCATTTCAATACACAATGTCTGATATCACCCATTTCAATAAACAATGTCTAATATCACCCATTTCAATACACAATGTCTAATATCACCCATTTCAATACACAATGTCTAATATCACCCATTTCAATACACAATGTCTAATATCACCCATTTCAATACACAATGTCTGATATCACCCATTTCAATAAACAATGTCTAATATCACCCATTTCAATACACAATGTCTAATATCACCCATTTCAATACACAATGTCTGATATCACCCATTTCAATACACAATGTCTAATATCATTTAATATCACCCATTTCAATACACAATGTCTAATATCACCCATTTCAATACACAATGTCTAATATCACCCATTTCAATACACAATGTCTAATATCACCCATTTCAATACACAATGTCTAATATCACCCATTTCAATACACAATGTCTAATATCACCCATTTCAATACACAATGTCTAATATCACCCATTTCAATACACAATGTCTGATATCACCCATTTCAATACACAATGTCTGATATCACCCATTTCAATACACAATGTCTAATATCACCCATTTCAATACACAATGTCTAATATCACCCATTTCAATACACAATGTCTAATATCACCCATTTCAATACACAATGTCTGATATCACCCATTTCAATACACAATGTCTAATATCACCCATTTCAATACACAATGTCTAATATCACCCATTTCAATACACAATGTCTGATATCACCCATTTCAATACACAATGTCTAATATCACCCATTTCAATACACAATGTCTAATATCACCCATTTCAATACACAATGTCTAATATCACCCATTTCAATACACAATGTCTGATATCACCCATTTCAATACACAATGTCTGATATCACCCATTTCAATACACAATGTCTGATATCACCCATTTCAATACACAATGTCTGATATCACCCATTTCAATACACAATGTCTAATATCACCCATTTCAATACACAATGTCTAATATCACCCATTTCAATACACAATGTCTAATATCACCCATTTCAATACACAATGTCTGATATCACCCATTTCAATACACAATGTCTGATATCACCCATTTCAATACACAATGTCTAATATCACCCATTTCAATACACAATGTCTGATATCACCCATTTCAATACACAATGTCTGATATCACCCATTTCAATACACAATGTCTAATATCACCCATTTCAATACACAATGTCTGATATCACCCATTTCAATACACAATGTCTAATATCACCCATTTCAATACACAATGTCTGATATCACCCATTTCAATACACAATGTCTGATATCACCCATTTCAATACACAATGTCTAATATCACCCATTTCAATACACAATGTCTGATATCACCCATTTCAATAACCCTCAGTAAAGTGATTTTTTCGCTACAGTATTGCTGAAGACTGGTGCTCTCGTCTGTCAACAGTAACATCAATAGCGTTAACCTATGTCAAGACACAGACAGACAGACAGACAGACAGACAGACAGACAGACAGACAGACAGACAGACAGACAGACAGACAGACACACTTCCTCGGGGAGGATAAAAAAGAGATGAAAGACAACACATGACCCTTGACCCGGCCAAGCTGGGATGACTCTAACCTCTCCGTTTTATCATCTGACCTGGCCTTCCCATCGGTCCTTGTGTGTGTGTGTGTCAGTCTCTCGCTCTGTGTGTGTGTGTGTCAGTCTCTCGCTCTCTGTGTGTGTGTGTGTGTGTGTGTGTGTGTGTGTGTGTGTGTGTGTGTGTGTGTGTGTGTGTGTGTGTGTGTGTGTGTGTGTGTGTGTGTGTGTGTGTGTGTGTGTGTGTCAGTCTCTCGCTCTGTGTGTGTGTGTCAGCATTTTAGCTAACCTTACCCCTAACCCTTTTCCTAACCTTAACATAATTATCCTAACCTGCTGCATAACTTTTTCTAACCTACAATGAAAAGTCACTTCTGCTAGCCAAAACTGTCAGACCTGCCCTGAGAACAGTCTTAGATTCCACGAATGCGATACAGCACATATTGATGGGTACACTTCCTGCTTTTACTTCCTGCTTTTACTTCCTGCTTTTACTTCCTGCTTTTCTTCCCGCAAAGGCTGCCAGTCTATCCATTATGGCATCATTGACTCGAATGGGGATACTGTTCTATGTATTCTATTTCTAGCAGCAGAACATACAGTTAGGAGCGGAGGAGATTCGGACACTCCTACTCATTCAAGTTATTTAAAAAAATCTGTTTTCTACATTGTAGAATAATAGTGAAGACATCAATCTATGACATAACATATATGGAATCATGTAGCAAGTATCCCGCCAAAAAAAGTGTTAAACAAATCAAAATGTTATATTTGAGAATCTTCAAAGTAGCCTTGATGACAGCATAATTGAAATGCATTCCAGGTGACTACCTCATGAAGCTGGTTGACAGAATGCCAAGACTGTGCAAAGCTGTTATCAAGGCAAAAGGTGGCTTCTTTGAAGAATCTCAAATTAATTTTGATTTGTTAAACACTTTTTTGGTTACTACATGATTCCATATGTGTTATTTCATAGTTTTGATGTCTTCACTATTATTCTACAATGTAGAAAATAGTAAAAATAAATAAAATCCCTGTAATGAGTAGGTGTATCCAAACTTTGACTGCTACTGCATATAATTATTTTTTCTTATTTATTTTTTTCTATTTGAACGGTTATAACAGTGACCGCGGTCATTTGGCTGGCCAATTACAGTCATTTGGCTGGCCAATTACAGTCATTTGGCTGGCCAATTACAGTCATTTGGCTGGCCAATTACAGTCATTTGGCTGGCCAATTACAGTCATTTGGCTGGCCAATTACAGTCATTTGGCTGGCCAATTACAGTCATTTGGCTGGCCAATTACAGTCATTTGGCTGGCCAATTACAGTCATTTGGCTGGCCAATTACAATTCCAAGACCATAACAGCCCTGTGTGTTTGTGACCAGGTCAGCAGTTGAGACAGACAGGCCAGGGGATGGAACAGTAATAACTGACCTGGTCAGCAGTTGAGACAGACAGGCCAGGGGATGGAACATCTCGAACAAGTTCACAGGTCGAAAAACAAAATGGATGACAAGGATAGTACAAAAAAACGCATGTGTTTGTGTGTCAGGACAATGACCTTAGTCGGCTCACACACACACGCGCACGCGCACGCGCACGCACACACACACACACACACACACACACACACACACACACACACACACACACACACACACACACACACACACACACACTCACACTCACACTCACGCACAAACGCACACACACACACACACACACACACACACACACACACACACACACACACACACACACACACACACTCCTGAGGCAGACGTACAGCTTGAGGAGACTCATTAGCAGCAGGCTCAGAGGTCAGAAGTTTGTCTTTGAAGTGGCCCAACTGTCACCTCCAGTGGGGATTATGGAGGCCGTGGAAATGCAGCTGTGTCTGTTTGTCTGTTTGAGGGGGTAGAATTCGCCTGACAAACTAAAGATCTTGTCAAATCCTCGCAAATAAATTATCCTGTCAGATCCCAGCCAAAACATGATCCTGTCAGATCCCAGCCAAAACATGATCCTGTCAGATCCCAGCCAAAACATGATCCTGTCAGATCCCGGCCAAAACATGATCCTGTCAGATCCCGGCCAAAACATGATCCTGTCAGATCCCGGCCAAAACATGATCCTGTCAGATCCCGGCCAAAACATGATCCTGTCAGATCCCGGCCAAAACATGATCCTGTCAGATCCCAGCCAAAACATGATCCTGTCAGATCCCAGCCAAAACACGATCCTGTCAGATCCCAGCCAAAACACGATCCTGTCAGATCCCAGCCAAAACATGATCCTGTCAGATCCCAGCCAAAACACGATCCTGTCAGATCCCAGCCAAAACACGATCCTGTCAGATCCCAGCCAAAACATGATCCTGTCAGATCCCAGCCAAAACATGATCCTGTCAGATCCCAGCCAAAACATGATCCTGTCAGATCCCAGCCAAAACATGATCCTGTCAGATCCCAGCCAAAACACGATCCTGTCAGATCCCAACCAAAACATGATCCTGTCAGATCCCAACCAAAACACGATCCTGTCAGATCCCAGCCAAAACATGATCCTGTCAGATGGAAAACATAAATCATTTCTTTACCCTGTAAGCCACAGGTGTCAAACTCATTCCACGGAGGGCCGAGTGGCTACGGAGTTTCACTCTACCCTTGTAGTTGATTGATGAATTAAGTTCACTAATCAGTAAGGAAATCCCCACACATGGCTGTCTAATTCTTAATTGAAAGGAAGACCCTGCAGACACTAGGCGCTCCGTGGAATGAGTTTGACACCCCTGCTGAAAGCAGTCTTTGGACAAGGTAAGACAAGCAATACATGTGTAGGTTTAGCCACTGTGAGAATATTCCCCAGGATATCTCACCAAAGAGGGGTTGAATCATTTGAACATGGCTCCCTTTGTGCGGCGGAGCAACACTGGGCTCTTGTTAGCGGCCGGATACATCCCAAATGGCACCTTATTCCCTAAATAGTGCACTATGCACGGGCCTACCGGGTCAAAAGTAGTGTACTATTTAGGGAATAGGGCGCCATTTGAGAAGCTGGGCCAGGGAGCTGTATCTCCATCATCAGTCTGAGCCGGGGCCTGTCCTCACACTGGCAACCCTACAAAGCCTGCCTGGAGACAGATGACAGGACCGGCAGACCACCTGGAGAAAGAAAATCCCAGGTCAAACCTAGAGCCCTAAGCTCGCCACCGCATAGGTCTGTGTGGGGAGAGAAAACGGAAGGAAGGGAGGGGGGGGAGGGAGGGAGGGAGGGAGGGAGGGAGGGGAAAGACGGGATAGAGAGAGGAAGAGAGACAACGAGGGGGAATTAAGGGATGGAATGAGAGAAAGAAAAGCAAAGAAATGGGCAGATAGTCAGACCCACTGTGGGTAGTTTAAAGGAGACCCACAGTTTAAAGGAGCTGTCAGACCCACTGTGGGTAGTTTAAAGGGGCAGTGCTGTCAGACCCACTGTGGGTAGTTTAAAGGGGCAGTGATGTCAGACCCACTGTGGGTAGTTTATAGGACCAGATAGTCAGACCCACTGTGGGTAGTTTAAATGGGGCAGATAGTCAGACCCACTGTGGGTAGTTTAAAGGAGCAGTGCTGTCAGACCCACTATGGGTAGTTTATAAGGACAGATAGTCAGACCCACTGTGGGTAGTTTATAGGGGCAGGTAGTCAGACCCACTGTGGGTAGTTTAAAGGGGAAGATAGTCAGACCCACTGTGGGTAGTTTAAAGGAGCAGTGCTAGTCAGACCCACTATGGGTAGTTTATAGGGACAGATAGTCAGACCCACTGTGGGTAGTTTAAAGGAGCAGATAGTCAGACCCACTGTGGGGAGTTTAGAGGAGCAGTGCTGTCAGACCCACTGTGGGTAGTTTATAGGGGCAGGTAGTCAGACCCACTGTGGGTAGTTTAAAGGATCAGATAGTCAGACCCACTGTGGGTAGTTTATAGGGGCAGGTAGTCAGACCCACTGTGGGTAGTTTATAGGGGCAGGTAGTCAGACCCACTGTGGGTAGTTTAAAGGGGCAGTGCTGTCAGACCCACTGTGGGTAGTTTAAAGGGGCAGATAGTCAGACCCACTGTGGGTAGTTTAAAGGGGCAGATAGTCAGACCCACTGTGGGTAGTTTAGAGGAGCAGGTAGTCAGACCCACTGTGGGTAGTTTATAGGGGCAGGTAGTCAGACCCACTGTGGGTAGTTTATAGGGGCAGATAGTCAGACCCACTGTGGGTAGTTTATAGGGGCAGATAGTCAGACCCACTGTGGGTAGTTTAAAGGAGCAGATAGTCAGACCCACTGTGGGTAGTTTAAGGGGCAGGTAGTCAGACCCACTGTGGGTAGTTTAAAGGAGCAGATAGTCAGACCCACTGTGGGTAGTTTAAAGGGGCAGATAGTCAGACCCACTGTGGGTAGTTTAAAGGAGCAGATAGTCAGACCCACTGTGGGTAGTTTAAAGGGGAAGATAGTCAGACCCACTGTGGGTAGTTTAAAGGAGCAGATAGTCAGACCCACTGTGGGTAGTTTAAAGGGGCAGATAGTCAGACCCACTGTGGGTAGTTTAAAGGGGCAGATAGTCAGACCCACTGTGGGTAGTTTAAAGGGGCAGATAGTCAGACCCACTGTGGGTAGTTTAAAGGGGCAGATAGTCAGACCCACTGTGGGTAGTTTAAAGGGGCAGATAGTCAGACCCACTGTGGGTAGTTTATAGGGGCAGGTAGTCAGACCCACTGTGGGTAGTTTAAAGGGGCAGATAGTCAGACCCACTGTGGGTAGTTTAAAGGGTCAGATAGTCAGACCCACTGTGGGTAGTTTATAGGAGCAGATAGTCAGACCCACTGTGGGTAGTTTAAAGGGGCAGATAGTCAGACCCACTGTGGGTAGTTTAAAGGGGCAGATAGTCAAAACCACTGTGGGGAGTTTATAGTGTCAGATAGTCAGATTCACTGTGGGTAGTTTATAGGGACAGATAGTCAGACCCACTGTGGGAGTTTAAATGAGCAGTGCTGTCAGACCCACTGTGGGTAGTTTAAAGGGGCAGATAGTCAGACCCACTGTGGGTAGTTTAAAGGAGCAGATAGTCAGACCCACTGTGGGGAGTTTAAAGGGGCAGATAGTCAGACCCACTGTGGGTAGTTTAAAGGGGCAGATAGTCAGACCCACTGTGGGTAGTTTAAAGGAGCAGTGCTGTCAGACCCACTGTGGGTAGTTTAAAGGGGCAGATAGTCAGACCCACTGTGGGTAGTTTAAAGGAGCAGCTGTCAGACCCACTGTGGGTAGTTTAAAGGGGCAGGTAGTCAGACCCACTGTGGGTAGTTTAAAGGGGCAGATAGTCAGACCCACTGTGGGTAGTTTATAGGGGCAGATAGTCAGACCCACTGTGGGTAGTTTATAGGGGCAGGTAGTCAGACCCACTGTGGGTAGTTTAAAGGGGCAGTGCTGTCAGACCCACTGTGGGTAGTTTAAAGGGGCAGATAGTCAGACCCACTGTGGGTAGTTTAAAGGGGCAGATAGTCAGACCCACTGTGGGTAGTTTAGAGGAGCAGTGCTGTCAGACCCACTGTGGGTAGTTTATAGGGGCAGGTAGTCAGACCCACTGTGGGTAGTTTATAGGGGCAGATAGTCAGACCCACTGTGGGTAGTTTATAGGGGCAGATAGTCAGACCCACTGTGGGTAGTTTATAGGGGCAGATAGTCAGACCCACTGTGGGTAGTTTATAGGGGCAGATAGTCAGACCCACTGTGGGTAGTTTAAAGGAGCAGATAGTCAGACCCACTGTGGGTAGTTTATAGGGGCAGGTAGTCAGACCCACTGTGGGTAGTTTATAGGGTCAGATAGTCAGACCCACTGTGGGTAGTTTAAAGGAGCAGATAGTCAGACCCACTGTGGGTAGTTTAAAGGAGCAGATAGTCAGACCCACTGTGGGTAGTTTAAAGGGGCAGATAGTCAGACCCACTGTGGGTAGTTTAAAGGAGCAGATAGTCAGACCCACTGTGGGTAGTTTAAAGGGGAAGATAGTCAGACCCACTGTGGGTAGTTTATAGGGGCAGGTAGTCAGACCCACTGTGGGTAGTTTATAGGGTCAGATAGTCAGACCCACTGTGGGTAGTTTAAAGGAGGAGATAGTCAGACCCACTGTGGGTAGTTTAAAGGGGAAGATAGTCAGACCCACTGTGGGTAGTTTAAAGGAGCAGATAGTCAGACCCACTGTGGGTAGTTTAAAGGAGCAGATAGTCAGACCCACTGTGGGTAGTTTATAGGGGCAGATAGTCAGACCCACTGTGGGTAGTTTAAAGGAGCAGATAGTCAGACCCACTGTGGGTAGTTTAAAGGGGCAGATAGTCAGACCCACTGTGGGTAGTTTAAAGGAGCAGTGCTGTCAGACCCACTGTGGGTAGTTTAAAGGAGCAGATAGTCAGACCCACTGTGGGTAGTTTAAAGGAGCAGTGCTGTCAGACCCACTGTGGGTAGTTTAGAGGAGCAGTGCTGTCAGACCCACTGTGGGTAGTTTAAAGGAGCAGATAGTCAGACCCACTGTGGGTAGTTTATAGGGGCAGGTAGTCAGACCCACTGTGGGTAGTTTATAGGGGCAGGTAGTCAGACCCACTGTGGGTAGTTTAAAGGGGCAGTGCTGTCAAAAACGTCAATTTACTGTACTTTATATGCAGTATACCGAGTGCACAAAACATTAAGAACATTATTGAGTTGCACGTCCTTTTGTCCTCAGAACAGCCTCAATTTGTCGAGGCGTGGACTCTACACTATGAGGTTGGAATAATACTGGGATTTCTATTTATTTATGATAATGCGCCAGCATGTGTGTGACCTTTTTATTTAACTAGGCAAGTCAGTTAAGAACAAATTCTTATTTATACTGACGGCGTACCCCGGGCCAAACCCTAACCCGGACGACGCTGGGCCGGCCTACTGGACTCCCATTTGACGGTCGGTTGCGACACAGCCTCGTATCGAACCAGGGTCTGTAGTGACGCCTCTAGCACTGAGATGCAGTGCCTTAGACCGCTGAACCAGGGTCTGCAGTGACGCCTCTAGCACTGAGATGCAGTGCCTTAGACAGCTGAACCAGGGTCTGTTGTGACGCCTCTAGCACTGAGATGCAGTGCCTTAGACCGCTGAACCAGGGTCTGCAGTGACGCCTCTAGCACTGAGATGCAGTGCCTTAGACCGCTGAACCAGGGTCTGTAGTGACGCCTCTAGCACTGAGATGCAGTGCCTTAGCCAGCTGAACCAGGGTCTGTAGTGACACCTCTAGCACTGAGATGCAGCACCTTAGACCACTGAACCAGGGTGTCTGTAGTGACGCCTCTAGCACTGAGATGCAGTGTCTTAGACCACTGAACCAGGGTCTGCAGTGACGCCTCTAGCACTGAGATGCAGTGCCTTAGACCGCTGAACCAGGGTCTGTAGTGACTCCTCTAGCACTGAGATGCAGTGCCTTAGACCGCTGAATCAGGGTCTGTAGTGACGCCTCTAGCCCTGAGATGCAGTGCCTTAGACAGCTGAACCAGGGTCTGTAGTGACGCCTCTAGCACTGAGTGGAGTGCCTTAGACCGCTGAACCAGGGTCTGTAGTGACTCCTCTAGCACTGAGATGCAGTGCCTTAGACCGCTGAATCAGGGTCTGTAGTGACGCCTCTAGCCCTGAGATGCAGTGCCTTAGACAGCTGAACCAGGGTCTGTAGTGACGCCTCTAGCACTGAGATGCAGTGCCTTAGACCGCTGAACCAGGGTCTGTAGTGACACCTCTAGCACTGAGATGCAGTGCCTTAGCCAGCTGAACCAGGGTCTGTTGTGACGCCTCTAGCGCTGAGATGCAGTGCCTTAGCCAGCTGAACCAGGGTCTGTTGTGACGCCTCTAGCACTGAGATGCAGTACCTTAGACCACTGAACCAGGGTCTGTAGTGACGCCTCTAGCACTGAGATGCAGCACCTTAGACCACTGAACCATGCTGTCTGTAGTGACGCCTCTAGCACTGAGATGCAGTGTCTTAGACCGCTGAACCAGGGTCTGTAGTGACTCCTCTAGCACACCGCTGAACCAGGGTCTGTATTGACTCCTCTAGCACTGAGATGCAGTGCCTTAGACCGTTGAACCAGGGTCTGTAGTGACTCCTCTAGCACTGAGATGCAGTGCCTTAGACCGCTGAACCAGGGCCTGTAGTGACTCCTCTAGCACTGAGATGCAGTGCCTTAGACCGCTGAACCAGGGTCTGTAGTGACACCTCTAGCACTGAGATGCAGTGCCTTAGACCGCTGAACCAGGGTCTGTAGTGACTCCTCTAGCACTGAGATGCAGTGCCTTAGACCGCTGAACCAGGGTCTGTAGTGACTCCTCTAGCACTGAGATGCAGTGCCTTAGACAGCTGAACCAGGGTCTGTAGTGACGCCTCTAGCACTGAGATGCAGTACCTTAGACCGCTGAACCAGGGTCTGTAGTGACGCCTCTAGCACTGAGATGCAGTACCTTAGCCAGCTGAACCAGGGTCTGTAGTGACGCCTCTAGCACTGAGATGCAGTACCTTAGACCGCTGAACCAGGGTCTGTAGTGACGCCTCTAGCACTGAGATGCAGTACCTTAGACCGCTGAACCAGGGTCTGTAGTGACTCCTCTAGCGCTGAGATGCAGTGCCTTAGCCAGCTGAACCAGGGTCTGTAGTGACTCCTCTAGCGCTGAGATGCAGTGCCTTAGCCAGCTGAACCAGGGTCTGTAGTGACGCCTCTAGCACTGAGATGCAGTGCCTTAGACAGCTGAACCAGGGTCTGTAGTGACGCCTCTAGCACTGAGATGCAGTGCCTTAGACCGCTGAACCAGGGTCTGTAGTGACTCCTCTAGCACTGAGATGCACTGCGCCTCTCGGGAGCCTTAGCATGGCATGGTACTGCGGTTTGCAGTACGATTAACAAAGCAGACGTCGGCAGAGTTCAGTGAATACCTAATAGATTTTTCAAACGTGTATTTCTCAAGTGTGACATTCGATTCGTTGACATTTATGGTGACAGATCATCTCATCAAAGTCTTGGCTAACATCTCTATCACCGGCAGCGGTTACAGCCCCGTCTTCAATTTCACAATATTGTCGCTCAATTTCAGATTTGACCGACCCCACTTCGCTCCGATTTCTTTTAACAATACCAGTTAAATAACGATGGGGTTGGTTCCGCTTCCCAACGCGATTACACGCCCCTCCGATCTAAACGTTTCACACTATGATCAAGATTAATCTCCCCCCCCCCCACCCCCCCAGATCCACATTTATTCCCACCTTAGAACCACTTCGTTCCCTTCAGCACCGTGACACCAATCAATCCCCCTTTTATAAAGCCACGTGAACTTTTAATCCAGACAGCAAGATCCCTGGATCAAATTCATAAACGTGATGGAGAATTTCTGGAGCCAGTAGATTTTTTTTATATGATGGAGAGATGGTGATTACGTACCAAACTGGTATACTATATAGTGTACTACAGACCCGAGCCCTATGGGTAGTAGTGCCGGTACATAGACTATAGGGTGCTATTTGGGATACATCCAATGGACTTCCAACGAGGTGGGGTGTTTTTTTTTTTTTTGGGGGGGTCTGAAGAAACAGGAGAGAGAGAGAGACAGTTTTCCAAGCAGTGGGCCTGGTTGTAGTTGTACATGGCTGTAAGGTATGCTATGACCTGCTGCTGGATGAGGAGTTGGGGAAAAAGCTCTGACAGAGCATTGAGAATAGATTGATCATGCTGTATGTGTCTTTGTGATGAAACCCACCCTGGTTGAAAATATCCATCACCGTTTCTGAGTCCCAAATGGCTCTCCATTCCCTTATTCACCATAGAGGTCTGGTCAAAAGGCATTTACTATATAAGGAATAGGTGCCATTTTGGGACACATCCTGTGACTGGTGTCCAATCAGGACAGGGAGATATCTGGAGTTATCCATCTGGAAGTCAACACCAAGGAGCTGGTCTATCACTGTTATCTGGAGTTATCCATCTGGAAGTCAACACCAAGGAGCTGGTCTATTACTGTTATCTGGAGTTATCCATCTGGAAGTCAACACCAAGGAGCTGGTCTATTACTGTTATCTGGAGGTATCCATCTGGAAGTCAACACCAAGGAGCTGGTCTATTACTGTTATCTGGAGTTATCCATCTGGAAGTCAACACCAAGGAGCTGGTCTATTACTGTTATCTGGAGGTATCCATCTGGAAGTCAACACCAAGGAGCCGGTCTATCACTGTTATCTGGAGTTATCCATCTGGAAGTCAACACCAAGGAGCTGGTCTATTACTGTTATCTGGAGTTATCCATCTGGAAGTCAACACCAAGGAGCTGGTCTATTACTGTTATCTGGAGTTATCCATCTGGAAGTCAACACCAAGGAGCTGGTCTATTACTGTTATCTGGAGTTATCCATCTGGAAGTCAACACCAAGGAGCTGGTCTATTACTGTTATCTGGAGTTATCCATCTGGAAGTCAACACCAAGGAGCTGGTCTATTACTGTTATCTGGAGGTATCCATCTGGAAGTCAACACCAAGGAGCTGGTCTATTACTGTTATCTGGAGTTATCCATCTGGAAGTCAACACCAAGGAGCTGGTCTATTACTGTTATCTGGAGTTATCCATCTGGAAGTCAACACCAATGAGCTGGTATATTACTGTTATCTGGAGTTATCTATCTGGAAGTCAACACCAAGGAGCTTGTCTATTACTGTTATCTGGAGGTATCCATCTGGAAGTCAACACCAATGAGCCGGTCTATCACTGTTATCTGGAGTTATCCATCTGGAAGTCGACACCAAGGAGCCGGTCTATCAATATTATCTGGAGTTATCCATCTGGAAGTCAACACCAAGGAGATGGTCTATTACTGTTATCTGGAGTTATCCATCTGGAAGTCAACACCAAGGAGCCGGTCTATCACTGTTATCTGGAGATATCCATCTGGAAGTCAACACCAAGGAGCTGGTATATTACTGTTATCTGGAGTTA
Organism: Oncorhynchus keta; assembly: GCF_023373465.1. Lineage (NCBI taxonomy): Eukaryota > Metazoa > Chordata > Actinopteri > Salmoniformes > Salmonidae > Oncorhynchus > Oncorhynchus keta. Next base: position 79,045,399 of record NC_068448.1, read on the forward strand.
TCCATCTGGAAGTCAACACCAAGGAGCTGGTCTATTACTGTTATCTGGAGGTATCCATCTGGAAGTCAACACCAAGGAGCTGGTCGATTACTGTTATCTGGAAGTCAACACCAAGGAGCTGGTCGATTACTGTTATCTGGAAGTCAACACCAAGGAGCCGGTCTATCACTGTTATCTGGATTTATCCATCTGGAAGTCAACACCAAGGAGCTGGTCTATTACTGTTATCTGGAGGTATCCATCTGGAAGTCAACACCAAGGAGCTGGTCTATTACTGTTATCTGGATTTATCCATCTGGAAGTCAACACCAATGAGCTGGTCTATTACTGTTATCTGGAGTTATCCATCTGGAAGTCAACACCAAGGAGCTGGTCTATTACTGTTATCTGGAGTTATCCATCTGGAAGTCAACACCAAGGGCTGGTCGATTACTGTTATCTGGAAGTCAACACCAAGGAGCTGGTCGATTACTGTTATCTGGAAGTCAACACCAAGGAGCTGGTCTATTACTGTTATCTGGAGTTATCCATCTGGAAGTCAACACCAAGGAGCTGGTCTATTACTGTTATCTGGAGTTATTCATCTGGAAGTCAACACCAAGGAGCTGGTCTATTACTGTTATCTGGAGTTATCCATCTGGAAGTCAACACCAATGAGCTGGTATATTACTGTTATCTGGAGTTATCTATCTGGAAGTCAACACCAAGGAGCTTGTCTATTACTGTTATCTGGAGGTATCCATCTGGAAGTCAACACCAATGAGCCGGTCTATCACTGTTATCTGGAGTTATCCATCTGGAAGTCGACACCAAGGAGCCGGTCTATCAATATTATCTGGAGTTATCCATCTGGAAGTCAACACCAAGGAGCTGGTCTATTACTGTTATCTGGGGTTATCCATCTGGAAGTCAACACCAAGGAGCTGGTCTATTACTGTTATCTGAGTTATCCATCTGGAAGTCAACACCAAGGAGCTGGTCTATTACTGTTATCTGGAGTTATCCATCTGGAAGTCAACACCAAGGAGCTGGTCGATTACTGTTATCTGGAAGTCAACACCAAGGAGCTGGTCGATTACTGTTATCTGGAAGTCAACACCAAGGAGCTGGTCTATCACTGTTATCTGGAGTTATCCATCTGGAAGTCAACACCAAGGAGCCGGTCTATCACTGTTATCTGGAGTTATCCATCTGGAAGTCAACACCAAGGAGCCGGTCTATCACTGTTATCTGGATTTATCCATCTGGAAGTCAACACCAAGGAGCTGGTCTATTACTGTTATCTGGAGTTATCCATCTGGAAGTCAACACCAAGGAGCTGGTCTATTACTGTTATCTGGAGTTATCCATCTGGAAGTCAACACCAAGGAGCTGGTCGATTACTGTTATCTGGAAGTCAACACCAAGGAGCTGGTCGATTACTGTTATCTGGAAGTCAACACCAAGGAGCTGGTCTATTACTGTTATCTGGAGGTATCCATCTGGAAGTCAACACCAAGGAGCTGGTCTATTACTGTTATCTGGAGGTATCCATCTGGAAGTCAACACCAAGGAGCTGGTCTATTACTGTTATCTGGAGTTATCCATCTGGAAGTCAACACCAAGGAGCTGGTATATTACTGTTATCTGGAGTTATCCATCTGGAAGTCAACACCAAGGAGCCGGTCTATTACTGTTATCTGGAGTTATCCATCTGGAAGTCAACACCAAGGAGCTGGTCGATTACTGGTATCTGGTAGTCAACACCAAGGAGCTGGTCTATTACTGTTATCTGGAGTTATCCATCTGGAAGTCAACACCAAGGAGCTGGTCTATCACTGTTATCTGGAGGTATCCATCTGGAAGTCAACACCAAGGAGCTGGTCTATTACTTGTTGGCGATACAGCAAGAATTCTCTCCTCATGAACCTCCTTTTCTTGACCCCATCTTCCACCTTTAGTCCACGGGTCTACTCTCTCTACTCCCTCGTCCTTCTTTAGTCCACGGTCTACTCCCTCTACTCCCTTCCTTCTCCTTTAGTCCACGGTCTACTCTCTCTACTCCCTTCCTTCTCCTTTAGTCCATGGTCCACGGTCTACTCTCTCTACTCCCTTACTTCTCCTTTAGTACACGGTCTACTCCCTCTACTCCCTTCCTTCTCCTTTAGTCCACGGTCTACTCTCTCTACTCCCTTCCTTCTCCTTTAGTCCATGGTCTACTCCCTCTACTCCCTTCCTTCTCCTTTAGTCCATGGTCCACGGTCTACTCTCTCTACTCCCTTACTTCTCCTTTAGTACACGGTCTATTCCCTCTACTCCCTTCTCCTTTAGTCCATGGTCTACTCCCTCTACTCCCTTCCTTATCCTGTAGTCCACGGTCTACTCCCTCTACTCCCTTCCTTCTCCTTTAGTCCACGGTCTACTCCCTCTACTCCTTCCTTCTCCTTTAGTCCATGGTCTACTCCCTCTACTCCATTCTCCTTTAGTCCACAGTCTACTCTCTATACTCCATTCCTTCTCCTTTGGTCCACGGTCTACTCTCTCTACTCCCCTTCCTTCTCCTTTAGTCCACGGTCTACTCCCTCTACTCCCTTCCATCTCCTTTAGTCCATGGTCTACTCTCTCTACTCCCTTCCTTCTCCTTTAGTCCACGGTCTACTCTCTACTCCTTCCTTCTCCTTTAGTCCACGGTCTACTCTCTCTACTCCCTTCCTTCTCCTTTAGTCCACGGTCTACTCTCTCTACTCCCTTCCTTCTCCTTTAGTCCATGGTCTACTCTCTCTACTCCTTCCTTCTCCTTTAGTCCACGGTCTACTCTCTCTAATCCCTTCCTTCTCCTTTAGTCCACGGTCTACTCTCTCTACTCCCTTCCTTCTCCTTTAGTCCACAGCCTACTCCCTCTACTCCCTTCCTTCTCCTTTAGTCCACGGTCTACTCTCTCTACTCCCTTCTCCTTTAGTCCACGGTCTACTCTCTCTACTCCCTTCATTCTCCTTTAGTCCACGGTCTACTCTCTCTACTCCCTTCATTCTCCTTTAGTCCACGGTCTATTCTCTCTACTCCCTTCTCCTTTAGTCCACGAGTCTACTCCCTCTACTCCCTTCCTTCTCCTTTAGTCCATGGTCTATCTCATCTACTCCCTTCCTTCTCCTTTAGTCCATGGTCCACGGTCTACTCTCTCTACTCCCTTACTTCTCCTTTAGTACACGGTCTACTCCCTCTACTCCCTTCCTTCTCCTTTAGTCCACGGTCTACTCTCTCTACTCCCTTCCTTCTCCTTTAGTCCATGGTCTACTCCCTCTACTCCCTTCCTTCTCCTTTAGTCCATGGTCCACGGTCTACTCTCTCTACTCCCTTACTTCTCCTTTAGTACACGGTCTATTCCCTCTACTCCCTTCTCCTTTAGTCCATGGTCTACTCCATCTACTCCCTTCCTTATCCTGTAGTCCACGGTCTACTCCCTCTACTCCCTTACTTCTCCTTTGGTCCGCGGTCTATTCCTCTACTCACTTCCTTCTCCTTTACTCCATGGTCTACTCTCCCTACTCCATTCCTTCTCCTTTAGTCCATGGTCTACTCTCTCTACTCCCTTCCTTCTCATTTAGGCCATGGTATACTCCCTCTACTCCCTTCCTTCTCCTTTAGTCCACGGTCTACTCCCGCTACTCCCTTCCTTCTCCTTTAGTCCATGGTCTACTCCCTCTACTCCCTTCCTTCTCCTTTAGTCCATGGTCCACGGTCTACTCTCTCTACTCCCTTACTTCTCCTTTAGTCCACGGTCTACTCCCTCTACTCCCTTCCTTCTCCTTTAGTCCATGGTCTACTCTCTCTACTCCCTTCCTTCTCCTTTAGTCCACGGTCTACTCCCTCTTCTCCCTTCCTTCTCCTTTAGTCCATGGTCTACTCTCTCTACTCCCTTCCTTCTCCTTTAGTCCACGGTCTACTCTCTACTCCCTTCTGTCTCCTTTAGTCCACGGTCTACTCCCTCTACTCCCTTCCTTCTCCTTTAGTCCATGTTCTACTCCCTCTACTCCATTCTCCTTTAGTCCACAGTCTACTCTCTCTACTCCATTCCTTCTCCTTTAGTCCACGGTCTACTCTCTCTACTCCCTTCCTTCTCCTTTAGTCCACGGTCTACTCCCTCTACTCCCTTCCTTCTCCTTTAGTCCATGGTCTACTCCCTCTACTCCATTCTCCTTTAGTCCACAGTCTACTCTCTATACTCCATTCCTTCTCCTTTGGTCCACGGTCTACTCTCTCTACTCCTTCCTTCTCCTTTAGTCCACGGTCTACTCCCTCTACTCCCTTCCATCTCCTTTAGTCCATGGTCTACTCTCTCTACTCCCTTCCTTCTCCTTTAGTCCACGGTCTACTCTCTCTACTCCCTTCCTTCTCCTTTAGTCCACGGTCTACTCTCTCTACTCCCTTCCTTCTCCTTTAGTCCACGGTCTACTCTCTCTACTCCCTTCCTTCTCCTTTAGTCCATGGTCTACTCTCTCTACTCCCTTCCTTCTCCTTTAGTCCACGGTCTACTATTCTCTAATCCCTTCCTTCTCCTTTAGTCCACGGTCTACTCTCTCTACTCCCTTCCTTCTCCTTTAGTCCACAGCCTACTCCCTCTACTCCCTTCCTTCTCCTTTAGTCCACGGTCTACTCTCTCTACTCCCTTCTCCTTTAGTCCACGGTCTACTCTCTCTACTCCTTCATTCATTCTCCTTTAGTCCACGGTCTATTCTCTCTACTCCCTTCATTCTCCTTTAGTCCACGGTCTATTCTCTCTACTCCCTTCTCCTTTAGTCCACGGTCTACTCCCTCTACTCCCTTCCTTCTCCTTTAGTCCATGGTCTACTCTACTCCACTTTCCTCCCTGTCTGTCTGCCTGCGTGTTTTCCTCCCTGTCTGTCTGCCTGCGTGTTTTCCTCCCTGTCTGTCTGCCTGCGTGTTTTTTCCTCCCTGTCTGTCTACCTGCGTGTTTTTCCTCCCTGTCTCTCTCTCTTCAGCAGCCCTTCTTGAAACCCAAACAGACAGACAGTCTTAATTGGTGTTCCAGACTGCAGGAAACTGGACTGAAATATTAGCATAATTTCTTTCAGCGGAGAGAGGAAATTGTTAAAACATGTGAATGGACTAGAGGGGAGCAAAAATGAGCTGGGGTTCATCTAAAATTGCACCCTAATTCCCTATGTAGTGCACTACTTTAGACCAGAAGCTTATGGGCATCTCAACATCTCCTCTCTTAACTTTGGGCCCTGGTCTAAAGTAGTACAGTAAATAGGGAAACGAGTGCTATTTCGGATGCAGTCCTGCTGTTAGCCTAGCCCTCTGGTTGCCTATTAGCCTAGCCCTCTGGTTGCCTATTAGCCTAGCCCTCTGGTTGCCTGTTAGCCTAGCCCTCTGGTGGCCTGTTAGCCTAGCCCTCTGGTTGCCTATTAGCCTAGCCCTCTGGTGGCCTGTTAGCCTAGCCCTCTGGTTGCTTGTTAGCCTAGCCCTCTGGTTGCCTGTTAGCCTAGCCCTCTGGTTGCCTGTTAGCCTAGCCCTCTGGTGGCCTGTTAGCCTAGCCCTCTGGTTGCCTGTTAGCCTAGCCCTCTGGTGGCCTGTTAGCCTAGCCCTCTGGTTGCCTATTAGCCTAGCCCTCTGGTGGCCTGTTAGCCTAGCCCCTGGTTGCCTATTAGCCCAGCCCTCTGGTTGCCTATTAGCTTAGCCTTCTGGTGGCCTGTTAGCCTTGCCGTCTGGTTGCCTGTTAGCCTAGCCCTCTGGTTGCCTGTTAGCCTAGCCCTCTGGTGGCCTGGCTCTTGGGTGCCAACATGCGCTGACCGTGCCAGGAGGGAGAGAGGTAATATTGGGGAAAAACAGCAGAGGAGGAAACGACAAAGGAGGAGGAAAAAAATGGAGGGGGGAATGACAGAGGAGGAGGGGGGAACGGCAGAGAGAGTCAGCCAGAGGTGGACTGAGAGGTGGGCATCAGGTCCCATAAGTGATCTTGCTGGTGAGTTAAAGCTCTATGCCTTTTTCACATCCTGGTCAGTTTAGAGGCCCTCGCTGTAGATGGTCACAGCGACCACACACATACACATCACGTGGGTGTGTCTGTGTCTGTGTCTGTCTGTGTGTGTGTCTGTGTCTGTGTCTGTGTGTGTGTGTGTGTGTGTGAGTGTGAGTGTGAGTGTGAGTGTGAGTGTGTGTGTGTGTGTGTGTGTGTGTACGTGCATAAGTGGAATGTGTAAAAGTTGTGTGTTTCTGTGTGTGTGTAAGTACGTGCATAAGTGTGTGTTTCTGTGTGTGTGTGTGTGTGTATAAGTAATATAAGCTAGGTGTTGCAGCAGACTTACCTTGGTACAGGAGACAGCAGCCTTACCTTGGCCCAGGGGAGACAGCAGTCTTACCTTGGCCCAGGGAGACAGCAGCCTTACCTTGGTACAGGGAGACAGCAGCCTTACCTTGGTACAGGAGACAGCAGCCTTACCTTGGCCCAGAGGGACAGCAGCCTTACCTTGGTACAGAGACAGCAGCCTTACCTTGGCCCAGAGGGACAGCAGCCTTACCTTGGCCCAGAGGGACAACAGCCTTACCTTGGTACAGGGAGACAGCAGCCTTACCTTGGTACAGGGAGACAGCAGGCTTACCTTGGCCCAGGGAGACAGATGCCTTACCTTGGCCCAGGAGACAGCAGCCTTACCTTGGTACAGGGAGACAGCAGGCTTACCTTGGCCCAGGGAGACAGCAGCCTTCCTTGGTACAGGAGACAGCAGCCTTACCTTGGCCCAGAGGGACAGCAGCCTTACCTTGGTACAGGGAGACAGCAGCCTTACCTTGGCCCAGAGAGACAGCAGCCTTACCTTGGCCCAGAGAGACAGCAGCCTTACCTTGGCCCAGAGAGACAGCAGCCTTACCTTGGCCCAGAGGGACAGCAGCCTTACCTTGGCCCAGAGGGACAGCAGCCTTACCTTGGCCCAGGAGACAGCAGGCCTATCTTGGCCCAGGGAGACAGATGCCTTACCTTGGCCCAGAGAGACAGCAGGCTTTCCTTGGCCTAGGGGACAGCAGCCTTACCTTGGCCCAGAGGGACAGCAGCCTTACATTGGTACAGGGAGACAGCAGCCTTACCTTGGTACAGGAGACAGCAGCCTTACCTTGGTACAGGGAGACAGCAGCCTTACCTTGGTACAGGAGACAGCAGCCTTACCTTGGTACAGGGAGACAGCAGCCTTACCTTGGTACAGGAGACAGCAGCCTTACCTTGGCCCAGAGGGACAGCAGCCTTACCTTGGCCCAGAGGGACAGCAGCCTTACCTCGGTACAGGGAGACAGCAGCCTTACCTTGGTACAGGAGACAGCAGCCTTACCTTGGTACAGAGAGACAGCAGCCTTACCTTGGTACAGGAGACAGCAGCCTTACCTTGGTACAGGAGACAGCATCCTTACCTTGGTACAGGGAGACAGCAGCCTTACCCTGGTACAGAGAGACAGCAGCCTTACCTTGGTACAGGGAGACAGCAGCCTTACCTTGGTACAGGGGAGACAGCAGCCTTACCTTGGTACAGGAGACAGCAGGCTTACCTTGGCCCAGGAGACAGCAGCCTTACCTTGGTACAGGGAGACAGCAGCCTTACCTTGGCCCAGAGGGACAGCAGCCTTACCTTGGTACAGGAGACAGCAGCCTTACCTTGGCCCAGAGAGACAGCAGCCTTACCTTGGCCCAGAGAGACAGCAGCCTTACCTTGGCCCAGAGAGACAGCAGCCTTACCTTGGCCCAGAGGGACAGCAGCCTTACCTTGGCCCAGAGGGACAGCAGCCTTTTCTTGGCCCAGGGAGACAGCAGGCCTATCTTGGCCCAGGGAGACAGATGCCTTACCTTGGCCCAGAGAGACAGCAGGCTTACCTTGGCCTAGGGGACAGCAGCCTTACCTTGGCCCAGAGGGACAGCAGCCTTACCTTGGCCCAGAGGGACAGCAGCCTTACATTGGTACAGGAGACAGCAGCCTTACCTTGGTACAGGGAGACAGCAGCCTTACCTTGGTACAGGAGACAGCAGCCTTACCTTGGTACAGGGAGACAGCAGCCTTACCTTGGTACAGGGAGACAGCAGCCTTACCTTGGTACAGGGAGACAGCAGCCTTACCTTGGTACAGGGAGACAGCAGCCTTACCTTGGTACAGGGAGACAGCAGCCTTACCTTGGTACAGGGAGACAGCAGCCTTACCTTGGTACAGGGAGACAGCAGCCTTACCTTGGTACAGGGAGACAGCAGCCTTACCTTGGCCCAGAGGGACAGCAGCCTTACCTTGGCCCAGAGAGACAGCAGCCTTACCTTGGCCCAGAGAGACAGCAGCCTTACCTTGGCCCAGGGAGACAGCAGCCTTACCTTGGCCCAGGGAGACAGCAGCCTTACCTTGGCCCAGAGGGACAGCAGCCTTACCTTGGCCCAGGGAGACAGCAGCCTTACCTTGGCCCAGGGAGACAGCAGCCTTACCTTGGCCCAGGGTCAGCTCTCTCTCTCTTGACCTCTGGGTCGGCCAATCCAAGCAGATTATTTTTTTGTTCAGATGGCGACGAAACATTAAATATGTACAGAAAGTGAAAATACCAAACTGCCCAAACTAATGACTCCAAAACAAACACAAACACAGTAAACAAACCCACAGCTGTCACTCTGACTGATCACCACCCTAACCGACTGCACCTGATGTGCTTATTTAAGGCTTAGCTCAGCACCTGGTCAAGGTTGCTACTGCCCCCTGGGGGGTGGAGTGTGGAAGTGTATCCTGGACAGTGTGTCTTGTCTCTGTCCTAAATACTAACCTTGTTCCCATATTGTTAAACGTACATTATATGATGCTTTTTGATGATGTAAAGTATACATGCGAATGACTGATCTATCTCATCGCTCCAGAGTGAATAGATCATCATTCATTACTTCCTGTTGTCACGTAATTGTCTGATGTCTGAGGCTGTATTTAATAAAGGGATGTTAAAAAAACAAAAACACGTGTAGTTTTTAGGGAAGAGTAATTCAGTCTAATTAAGTCAAGTCACCAGTAAATAAACATATGATACACACACACACACACACACACACACACACACACACACACACACACACACACACACACACACACACACACACACACACACACACACACACACACACACACACACACACACACACACACACACACACACACAACACACACACACACACACACACACACACACACACACACACACACACACACACACACACACACACACACACACACACACACACACACACACACACAGCAGCAGCTCTATAGGAATATAATGTCATTATTGATCATTTTGGAGATACCACGGGGATGTTTTTCACCCAGGTCACAAGCAATATAACACACACACACACACACACAGTAGCAGACAGGATAGATGTTTGATATCAGTATGCTTGGGTTCATGTCTTTTTGTCTCTTTGTCTGAGTTTGTGTCTCTCTCCTTGTTTGTGCGTTTGATGACAGAACCAACCGTAGTCTCTGTCATTCACAGACACTCCACTCATCCTGCCACAGAGAGGACAGCCAGCCACTCCACTCATCCTGCCACAGAGAGGACAGCCAGCCACTCCACTCATCCTGCCACAGAGAGGACAGCCAGCCACTCCACTCATCCTGCCACAGAGGACAGCCAGCCACTCCACTCATCCTGCCACAGAGAGGACAGCCAGCCACTCCACTCATCCTGCCACAGAGAGGACAGCCAGCCACTCCACTCATCCTGCCACAGAGAGGACAGCCAGCCACTCCACTCATCCTGCCACAGAGGACAGCCAGCCACTCCACTCATCCTGCCACAGAGGACAGCCAGCCATCTCATCCTGCCACAGAGAGGACAGCCAGCCACTCCACTCATCCTGCCACAGAGAGGACAGCCAGCCACTTCATTCATCCTGCCACAGAGAGGACAGACAGCCACTCCACTCATCCTGCCACAGAGAGGACAGCCAGCCACTCCACTCATCCTGCCACATAGAGGACAGCCAGCCACTTTTCATCTTGCCACAGAGAGGACAGCCAGCCACTCCACTCATCCTGCCACAGAGAGGACAGCCAGCCACTTCATTCATCTTGCCACAGAGAGGACAGCCAGCCACTCCACTCATCCTGCCACAGAGAGGACAGCCAGCCACTTCATTCATCCTGCCACAGAGAGGACAGCCAGCCACCCCACTCATCCTGCCACAGAGAGGACAGCCAGCCACTCCATTCATCCTGCCACAGAGAGGACAGCCAGCCACTTCATTCATCCTGCCACAGAGAGGACAGCCAGCCACCCCACTCATCCTGCCACAGAGAGGACAGCCAGCCACTCCATTCATCCTGCCACAGAGAGGACAGCCAGCCACTCCATTCATCCTGCCACAGAGAGGACAGCCAGCCACTCCATTCATCCTGCCACAGAGAGGACAGCCAGCCACTCCACTCATCCTGCCACAGAGAGGACAGCCAGCCACTCCATTCATCCTGCCACAGAGAGGACAGCCTCTCCCAGACTGCAGTTGTCACATGGTCTGTCATCTACAGCCTAGCAGGAAGTCTGTCACCTACTGCCTAGCAGGAAGTCTGTCACCTACAGCCTAGCAGGAAGGAAGTGTGTCATCTCTAGAAGGAAGTCTGTCATCTACAGCAGGAAGGAAGTCTGTCATCTACAGCCTAGTCATCTACAGGAAGGAAGTCTGTCATCTACAGCCTAGCGAGAAGGAAGTCTGTCATCTACAGCCTAGCAGGAAGGAAGTCATCTACAGCCTAGCAGGAAGTCTGTCATCTACAGCCTAGCAGGAAGTCTGTCATCTACAGCCTAGCAGGAAGGAAGTCTGTCATCTACAGGAAGTCTGTCATCTAGCCAGGAAGGAAGTCTGTCATCTACAGCCTAGCAGGAAGTCTGTCATCTACAGCCTAGCAGGAAGGAAGTCTGTCATCTACAGCCTAGCAGGAAGGAAGTCTGTCATCTACAGCCTAGTGAAGGAAGTCTGGAAGGAAGTCTGTCATCTCTAGCAGGAAGTCTGTCATCTACAGCCCTAGTCTACAGCCTAGCAGGAAGGAAGTCTGTCATCTACAGCCTAGCAGGAAGTCTGTCATCTACAGCCTAGCAGGAAGTCTGTCATCTACAGCCTAGCAGGAAGGAAGTCTGTCAGTCATACAGTCCTACAGCAGGAAGTCTGTCATCTCATCTACAGCCTAGCAGGAAGTCTGTCATCTACAGCCTAGCAGGAAGGAAGTCATCTACAGCCTAGCAGGAAGTCTGTCATCTACAGCCTAGCAGGAAGGAAGTCATCTACAGCCTAGCAGGAAGTCTGTCATCTACAGCCTAGTGGGAAGGAAGTCTGTCATCTACAGCCTAGCAGGAAGTCTGTCATCTACAGCCTAGCAGGAAAGTCTGTCATCTACAGCCTAGCAGGAAGTCTGTCTACAGCCTAGCAGGAAGGAAGTCTGTCATCTACAGCCTAGCAGGAAGGAAGTCTGTCATCTACAGCCTAGCAGGAAGGAAGTCTGTCATCTACAGCCTAGCAGGAAGTCTGTCATCTACAGCCTAGCAGGAAGTCTGTCATCTACAGCCTAGTGGGAAGGAAGTCTGTCATCTACAGCCTAGCAGAAAGGAAGTCTGTCATCTACAGCCTTGCAGGAAGTCTGTCATCTACAGCCTAGTGGGAAGGAAGTCTGTCATCTACAGCCTAGTGGGAAGTCTGTCATCTACAGCCTAGTGGGAAGGAAGTATGTCATCTACATCCTAGTGGGAAGGAAGTCTGTCATCTACATCCTAGTGGGAAGGAAGTCTGTCATCTACAGCCTAGCAGGAAGTCTGTCATCTACAGCCTAGCAGGAAGTCTGTCATCTACAGCCTAGTGGGAAGGAAGTTTGTCATCTACAGCCTAGCAGGAAGTCTGTCATCTACAGCCTAGTGGGAAGGAAGTTTGTCATCTACAGCCTAGCAGGAAGGAAGTCTGTCATCTACAGCCTAGTGGGAAGGAAGTCTGTCATCTACAGCCTAGCAGGAAGGAAGTCTGTCATCTACAGCCTAGCAGGAAGTCTGTCATTTAAAGCCTAGCAGGAAGTCTGTCATCTACAGCCTAGCAGGAAGTCTGTCATCTACAGCCTGTCAGCAGGCAGGAAGTCTGTCATCTACAGTCATCTACAGCCTAGAAGGAAGTCTGTCATCTACAGCCTAGCAGGAAGTCTGCAGGAAGGAAGTCTGTCATCTACAGCCTAGCAGGAAGTCTGTCATCTACAGCCTAGCAGGAAGTCTGTCATCTACAGCCTAGTGGGAAGTCTACAGCCTGTCAGCAGCCTGAAGGAAGTCTGTCATCTACAGCCTAGCAGGAAGGAAGAATGTCATCTACAGCCTAGCAGGAAGTCTGTCATCTACAGCCTAGCAGGAAGTCTGTCATCTACATCCTAGCAGGAAGTCTGTCATCTACAGCCTAGAAGGAAGTCTGTCATCTACAGCCTTGCAGGAAGTCTGTCATCTACAGCCTAGAAGGAAGTCTGTCATCTACAGCCTTGCAGGAAGTCTGTCATCTACAGCCTAGCAGGAAGTCTGTCATCTACAGCCTAGCAGGAAGTCTGTCATCTACAGCCTAGCAGGAAGTCTGTCATCTACAGCCTAGCAGGAAGTCTGTCATCTACATCCTAGTGGGAAGTCTGTCATCTACAGCCTAGAAGGAAGTCTGTCATCTACAGCCTTGCAGGAAGTCTGTCATCTACAGCCTAGAAGGAAGTCTGTCATCTACAGCCTAGCAGGAAGTCTGTCATCTACAGCCTAGCAGGAAGTCTGTCATCTACAGCCTAGCAGGAAGTCTGTCATCTACATCCTAGTGGGAAGTCTGTCATCTACAGCCTAGAAGGAAGTCTGTCATCTACAGCCTAGCAGGAAGTCTGTCATCTACATCCTAGTGGGAAGTCTGTCATCTACAGCCTAGAAGGAAGTCTGACATCTACAGCCTAGCAGGAAGTCTGTCATCTACAGCCTAGAAGGAAGTCTGTCATCTACAGCCTTGCAGGAAGTCTGTCATCTACAGCCTAGCAGGAAGTCTGTCATCTACAGCCTAGCAGGAAGTCTGTCATCTACAGCCTAGCAGGAAGTCTGTCATCTACAGCCTAGCAGGAAGTCTGTCATCTACAGCCTAGAAGGAAGTCTGTCATCTACAGCCTTGCAGGAAGTCTGTCATCTACAGCCTAGCAGGAAGTCTGTCATCTACATCCTAGGAAGTCTGTCATCTACAGCCTAGCAGGAAGGAAGTCTGTCATCTACAGCCTTGCAGGAAGTCTGTCATCTACAGCCTAGCAGGAAGTCTGTCCTAGCCTAGAAGGAAGTCTGTCATCTACAGCCTAGTGGGAAGTCTGTCATCTACAGCCTAGCAGGAAGTCTGTCATCTACAGTCTGTCCTAGCAGCCTAGAAGGAAGGAAGTCTGTCATCTACAGCCTAGCAGGAAGTCTGTCATCTACAGCCTAGAAGGAAGTCTGTCATCTACAGCCTAGCAGGAAGGAAGTCTGGGAAGTCATCTAGAAGGAAGTCTGTCATCTACAGCCTGCAGGAAGTCTGTCATCTACAGCCTAGAAGGAAGTCTGTCATCTACAGCCTAGCAGGAAGTCTGTCATCTACAGCCTAGCAGGAAGTCTGTCATCTGTCATCCTAGCAGGAAGTCTGTCATCTACAGCCTAGCAGGAAGTCTGTCATCTACAGCCTTGCAGGAAGTCTGTCATCTACAGCCTAGCAGGAAGTCTGTCATCTACAGCCTAGCAGGAAGTCTGTCATCTACAGCCTTGCAGGAAGTCTGTCATCTACAGCCTAGCAGGAAGTCTGTCATCTACAGCCTAGCAGGAAGTCTGTCATCTACAGCCTAGCAGGAAGTCTGTCATCTACAGCCTAGCAGGAAGTCTGTCATCTACAGCCTTGCAGGAAGTCTGTCATCTACAGCCTAGCAGGAAGTCTGTCATCTACAGCCTAGAAGGAAGTCTGTCATCTACAGCCTTGCAGGAAGTCTGTCATCTACAGCCTAGCAGGAAGTCTGTCATCTACAGCCTTGCAGGAAGTCTGTCATCTACAGCCTTGCAGGAAGTCTGTCATCTACAGCCTTGCAGGAAGTCTGTCATCTACATCCTCGTGGGAAGTATATAACAGGACACATTCACACACGCAGGTTCACACAGAAATACACTGGCGGGCACACTGTGTTTGTCTCTTTTCACACTGTGGGCCAAACAGCAGGGTACACTGGCTGTCCCACGGGTCAGCTCCCTCTCAACCCCCAAGGTGCTTTGATCTGACTGGGCAGAGAGGGGGGTCTGAGAGCTAAGGGCTTTGTAGACTGGCGGGGTGTGTTCGAGGGTAGGAGGGGTTTTTCTGTGGTTTAGTAGGGTGGAATGAGGGTTCTGAGGGTTCTGAGGTGTGTGTGTGTGGGTGTTTTTGTGTGAGGTGTGTGTGTGTGTGTGTTCTGATGTGTGTGTGCTCTGAGGTGTGTGTGTGTGTGTGCTCTGATGTGTGTGTGCTCTGAGGTGTGTGTGTGTGTGTGTGTTGTGTGTGTGTGTGTGTGTGTGTGTGTGTGTGTTCTGAGGTGGGTGTGTGTGCGTTCTGAGGTGTGTGTGTGTTCTGAGGGTGTGTGTGTTCTGAGGTGTGTGTGTGTGTGTGTGTGTGTGTGTGTGTGTGTGTGTGTGTGTGTGTGTGTGTGTGTGTGTGTGTGTGTGTGTGTGTGTGTGTGTGTGTGTGTGTGTGGAGGTGTGTGTGTTCTGAGGTGTGTGTGAAGACACTGAGGTGTGTGTGTTCTGAGGTGTGTGTGTGTGTGTGTGTGTGTGTGTGTGTGTGTGTGTGTGTGTGTGTGTGTCATGTGTGTGTGTGTGTGTGTGTGTGTGTGTGTGTGTGTGTGTGTGTGTGTGTGTGTGTGTGTGTGTGTGTTCTGAGGGATAGGGACGAGGTCAGTCAGGGTTCTGAGGAGGAGGGCTGGGGGTTGGTTGAGGTTAAAGGTCAATGAGGATAGTAGGTCAAATGCCCTCCTGTCTGTTCTCCTGTCATTATAAGGGGCTTCTGCTACTGTTAACACACGCACACACACACACACACACACCAACACACACACACAGTTTTGACTGATCAGTTGTGTGACAGGAGCCATTGTAATGAAGATGGACCAGCTTGATAGATCTTGGTTTGTCCCGGCTGGCCGACTACTGACAACTACTGACAACTCACTCACACAATGGGAAGTACTGAGAGTCCCAAACGACACCCTGTTCACTACGTAGGGTAGACACTGTGAAGACACTGTGGGCCCTGGTCAAAAGCAGTGCACTGTAGAGAAGGTGTCATATGGTGTAGACACTGTGGGTCAAAAGCAGTGCACTGTAGAGGAGGTGTCATATGGTGTAGACACTGTGGGTCAAAAGCAGTGCACTGTAGAGGAGGTGTCATATGGTGTAGACACTGTGGGTCAAAAGCAGTGCACTGTAGAGAAGGTGTCATATGGTGTAGACACTGTGGGTCAAAAGCAGTGCACTGTAGAGGAGGTGTCATATGGTGTAGACACTGTGGGTCAAAAGCAGTGCACTGTAGAGGAGGTGTCATATGGTGTAGACACTGTGGGTCAAAAGCAGTGCACTGTTGAGGAGGTGTCATATGGTGTAGACACTGTGGGTCAAAAGCAGTGCACTGTAGAGAAGGTGTCATATGGTGTAGACACTGTGGGTCAAAAGCAGTGCACTGTAGAGGAGGTGTCATATGGTGTAGACACTGTGGGTCAAAAGCAGTGCACTGTAGAGGAGGTGTCATATGGTGTAGACACTGTGGGTCAAAAGCAGTGCACTGTAGAGGAGGTGTCATATGGGACGCATCCTTAAGAGGAGTCCTCGTCTTGAAGAAGAAGTAACCAAAAAGGACAATGACCTTCGCCATAACCTCGCTTCAAAGCGACAGAGGAGAAGAAGAGGGGAGAAGGAAACCTGTGGATTTACTCAAGTGTAACGTGTCTGGCCCACAATACCTCTGTTTCTCTCCAACCTGGTCTCAGAGCATTTTGTATTATTATGTACGAAAAACCCAAGACGTACAATTAGGTAAGATATGTTGTGTTTCGTATGGAATGCATACATTTGTGTCCATCAACCAATTTTGTATGATAGGTTACGAATTACAAAACGCACAACATGCTATATGATATTCCAAAATATTTTATATGTTTCTAATTCCAGCTTGGTGGCAAACGTTAGCAAGGTTAAGGGTTAACTAAAAGGGTTAAGGTTAGGGGAAGGGTTATCTACAAGGAAGGGTTAGCTAATCTGGATTTACAAATTGTATTGGTCACATACACATATTGATCAGATGTTATTGCGGGTGTAGTGAAATGCTTGTGTTCCTAGCTCCAACAGTGCAGTAATATCTAACTAAATGCTTGTGTTCCTAGCTCCAACAGTGCAGTAATATCTAACTAAATGCTTGTGTTCCTAGCTCCAACAGTGCAGTAATATCTAACTAAATGCTTGTGTTCCTAGCTCCAACAGTGCAGTAATATCTAACTAAATGCTTGTGTTCCTAGCTCCAACAGTGCAGTAATATCTAACTAAATGCTTGTGTTCCTAGCTCCAACAGTGCAGTAGTATCTAACAATTCACAACAATACACACAAATCTAAAAGTAAAAGAATGACATTTTGAAATATATCAATATTAGGATGAGCAATGTCGGAGTGACATTGACTAAAATACAGTAGAATAGAATACATTATTTACACATGAGATAAGTAAAGCAGTAGGCAAACATGATCACTATGTTACATCTAGTCACACACCGAGACACACACACACAGAGACAAACACAGAGAGACACACACAGAGAGACACACACACCGAGACACACACACACAGAGACACACACAGAGACAAACACAGAGACAAACACAGAGAGACACACACAGAGACAAACACACACCGAGACACACACACACCGAGACAAACACAGAGAGACACACACAGAGACACACACACACACACACAAGTGGAAACTGCTAAGGGGAGGACAGCTCATAATAATGTCCGGAACGGAGCAAGGAAACCATGGAAACCATGTATTTGATCCCATTCCACTGATTCCGCTCCAGCTTTTACCCCGAGCCTCGTCCTCACCAATTCAGGCGCCACCAACCTCTTGTGATACACACTGATCCGTCAGCTCTAGCCCAGCCTAGTCCAGCCCATCTTTTTCTGAAGGCACAGTAATTAACATGCCATCTGATACACTATAAGGCCCGGAAGGCTCTCCAAGGACAGGCTCACAGGTAATCCATCCCAGGATGCTAAACTGGCCTAGCGTCTCTGTCAGTAAGGGTGACCTGAGACCCACAGAGACGGAACACACGTCGACACCCTATTCACTAAATAGTGCACTGTGTAGGGTGCAAAATGGGACACAGGCCTGAAGCCTTTGGAGTTTTTTTGTGTTGTGTGGTGGGGGGGAGAATGGAGTCCGTTTCTAGACATGGTTGAAGAGGAGTCAGTCCTCACCCACAAGGGAAACCTCATTCAGGAAGCACTAGTCTAGAGGAGTCAGTCCTCACCCACAAGGGAAACCTCATTCAGGAAGCACTAGTCTAGAGGAGTCAGTCCTCACCCACTAGGGAAACCTCATTCAGGAAGCACTAAGAAGAGTCAATCCTCACCCACTAGGGAAACCTCATTCAGGAAGCACTAGTCTAGAGGAGTCAGTCCTCACCCACAAGGGAAACCTCATTCAGGAAGCACTAGTCTAGAGGAGTCAGTCCTCACCCACTAGGGAAACCTCATTCAGGAAGCACTCGTCTAGAAGAGTCAGTCCTCACCCACTAGGAAACCTCATTCAGGAAGCACTAGTCTAGAAGAGTCAGTCCTCACCCACAAGGGAAACCTCATTCAGGAAGCACTCGTCTCAGGAAGAGTCAGTCCTCACCCACTAGGGAAACCTCATTCAGGAAGCACTAGTCTAGAGGAGTCAGTCCTCACCCACTAGGGAAACCTCATTCAGGAAGCACTAGTCTAGAGGAGTCAGTCCTCACCCACAAGGGAAACCTCATTCAGGAAGCACTAGTCTAGAGGAGTCAGTCCTCACCCACTAGGGAAACCTCATTCAGGAAGCACTAGTCTAGAAGAGTCAGTCCTCACCCACAAGGGAAACCTCATTCAGGAAGCACTAGTCTAGAGGAGTCAGTCCTCACCCACAAGGGAAACCTCATTCAGGAAGCACTAGTCTAGAGGAGTCAGTCCTCACCCACTAGGGAAACCTCATTCAGGAAGCACTGTCTAGAAGAGTCAGTCCTCACCCACTAGGGA
This sequence comes from Oncorhynchus keta, assembly GCF_023373465.1. Classification (NCBI taxonomy): domain Eukaryota; kingdom Metazoa; phylum Chordata; class Actinopteri; order Salmoniformes; family Salmonidae; genus Oncorhynchus; species Oncorhynchus keta. The sequence goes on from NC_068448.1 coordinate 79,063,696, forward strand.
AACCTCATTCAGGAAGCACTAGTCTAGAAGAGTCAGTCCTCACCCACAAGGGAAACCTCATTCAGGAAGCACTAGTCTAGAAGAGTCAGTCCTCACCCACTAGGGAAACCTCATTCAGGAAGCACTAGTCTAGAGGAGTCAGTCCTCACCCACTAGGGAAACCTCATTCAGGAAGCACTAGTCTAGAGGAGTCAGTCCTCACCCACAAGGGAAACCTCATTCAGGAAGCACTAGTCTAGAGGAGTCAGTCCTCACCCACAAGGGAAACCTCATTCAGGAAGCACTAGTCTAGAGAGTCAGTCCTCACCCACTAGGGAAACCTCATTCAGGAAGCACTAGTCTAGAGGAGTCAGTCCTCACCCACAAGGGAAACCTCATTCAGGAAGCACTAGTCTAGAGGAGTCAGTCCTCACCCACTAGGGAAACCTCATTCAGGAAGCACTAGTCTAGAAGAGTCAGTCCTCACCCACAAGGAAACCTCATTCAGGAAGCACTAGTCTAGAGGAGTCAGTCCTCACCCACTAGGGAAACCTCATTCAGGAAGCACTAGTCTAGAAGAGTCAGTCCTCACCCACTAGGAAACCTCATTCAGGAAGCACTAGTCTAGAGGAGTCAGTCCTCACCCACTAGGGAAACCTCATTCAGGAAGCACTAGTCCAGAGGAGTCAGTCCTCACCCACTAGGGAAACCTCATTCAGGAAGCACTAGTCCAGAGGAGTCAGTCCTCACCCACTAGGAAACCTCATTCAGGAAGCACTAGTCTAGAGGAGTCAGTCCTCACCCACTAGGGAAACCTCATTCAGGAAGCACTAGTCTAGAGGAGTCAGTCCTCACCCACTAGAGGAAACCTCATTCAGGAAGCACTAGTCTAGAGGAGTCAGTCCTCACCCACAAGGAAACCTCATTCAGGAAGCACTAGTCTAGAGGAGTCAGTCCTCACCCACTAGGGAAACCTCATTCAGGAAGCACTAGTCTAGAGGAGTCAGTCCTCACCCACTAGGGAAACCTCATTCAGGAAGCACTCGTCTAGAAGAGTCAGTCCTCACCCACTAGGGAAACCTCATTCAGGAAGCACTCGTCTAGAGGAGTCAGTCCTCACCCACTAGGGAAACCTCATTCAGGAAGCACTCTAGAGGAGTCAGTCCTCACCCACTAGGGAAACCTCATTCAGGAAGCACTAGTCCTCTAGGGAAACCTCATTCAGGAAGAGTCAGTCCTCACCCACTAGGGAAACCTCATTCAGGAAGCACTAGTCTAGAGGAGTCAGTCCTCACCCACTAGGGAAACCTCATTCAGGAAGCACTAGTCTAGAGGAGTCAGTCCTCACCCACAAGGGAAACCTCATTCAGGAAGCACTAGTCTAGAGGAGTCAGTCCTCACCCACTAGGGAAACCTCATTCAGGAAGCACTAGTCTAGAGGAGTCAGTCCTCACCCACTAGGAAACCTCATTCAGGAAGCACTAGTCTAGAGGAGTCAGTCCTCACCCACTAGGGAAACCTCATTCAGGAAGCACTAGTCTAGAAGAAGCAAGGGAAACCTCATTCAGGAAGCACTAGTCTAGAGGAGTCAGTCCTCACCCACTAGGAAACCTCATTCAGGAAGCACTAGTCTAGAGGAGTCAGTCCTCACCCACTAGGGAAACCTCATTCAGGAAGCACTAGTCTAGGGAGTCAGTCCTCACCCACTAGGGAAACCTCATTCAGGAAGCACTAGTCTAGAGGAGTCAGTCCTCACCCACTAGGGAAACCTCATTCAGGAAGCACTAGTCTAGTCCTCACCCACTAGGAAACCTCATTCAGGAAGCACTAGTCTAGAGAGTCAGTCCTCACCCACTAGGGAAACCTCATTCAGGAAGCACTAGTCTAGAGGAGTCAGTCCTCACCCACTAGGGAAACCTCATTCAGGAAGCACTAGTCTAGAGGAGTCAGTCCTCACCCACAAGGAAACCTCATTCAGGAAGCACTAGTCTAGAGGAGTCAGTCCTCACCCACTAGGGAAACCTCATTCAGGAAGCACTAGTCTAGAGGAGTCAGTCCTCACCCACTAGGGAAACCTCATTCAGGAAGCACTAGTCTAGAGGAGTCAGTCCTCACCCACTAGAAACCTCATTCACCCAGTCCTCACCCACAAGGGAAACCTCATTCAGGAAGCACTAGTCTAGAGGAGTCAGTCCTCACCCACTAGGAAACCTCATTCAGGAAGCACTAGTCTAGAGGAGTCAGTCCTCACCCACTAGGGAAACCTCATTCAGGAAGCACTAGTCTAGAGGAGTCAGTCCTCACCCACAAGGAAACCTCATTCAGGAAGCATTCTAGAAGAGTCAGTCCTCACCCACTAAGGAAACCTCATTCAGGAAGCACTCGTCTAGAAGAGTCAGTCCTCACCCACAAGGGAAACCTCATTCAGGAAGCACTAGTCTAGAGGAGTCAGTCCTCACCCACTAGGAAACCTCATTCAGGAAGCACTCGTCTAGAGGAGTCAGTCCTCACCCACTAGGGAAACCTCATTCAGGAAGCACTAGTCTAGAGGAGTCAGTCCTCACCCACAAGGGAAACCTCATTCAGGAAGCACTAGTCTAGAGGAGTCAGTCCTCACCCACTAGGAAACCTCATTCAGGAAGCACTCGTCTAGAAGAGTCAGTCCTCACCCACTAGGGAAACCTCATTCAGGAAGCACTAGTCTAGAGGAGTCAGTCCTCACCCACAAGGGAAACCTCATTCAGGAAGCACTAGTCTAGAGGAGTCAGTCCTCACCCACTAGGGAAACCTCATTCAGGAAGCACTCGTCTAGAAGAGTCAGTCCTCACCCACAAGGAAACCTCATTCAGGAAGCACTAGTCTAGAGGAGTCAGTCCTCACCCACTAGGGAAACCTCATTCAGGAAGCACTAGTCTAGAGGAGTCAGTCCTCACCCACTAGGAAACCTCATTCAGGAAGCACTAGTCTAGAGGAGTCAGTCCTCACCCACTAGGGAAACCTCATTCAGGAAGCACTAGTCTAGAGGAGTCAGTCCTCACCCACAAGGGAAACCTCATTCAGGAAGCACTAGTCTAGAGGAGTCAGTCCTCACCCACTAGGGAAACCTCATTCAGGAAGCACTAGTCTAGAGGAGTCAGTCCTCACCCACTAGGGAAACCTCATTCAGGAAGCACTAGTCTAGAGGAGTCAGTCCTCACCCACTAGGGAAACCTCATTCAGGAAGCACTAGTCTAGAAGAGTCAGTCCTCACCCACAAGGGAAACCTCATTCAGGAAGCACTAGTCTAGAGGAGTCAGTCCTCACCCACTAGGAAACCTCATTCAGGAAGCACTAGTCTAGAGGAGTCAGTCCTCACCCACTAGGAAACCTCATTCAGGAAGCACTAGTCTAGAGGAGTCAGTCCTCACCCACTAGAAACCTCATTCAGGAAGCACCCAGTCCTCACCCACAAGGGAAACCTCATTCAGGAAGCACTAGTCTAGAGGAGTCAGTCCTCACCCACTAGGGAAACCTCATTCAGGAAGCACTCGTCTAGAGGAGTCAGTCCTCACCCACTAGGAAACCTCATTCAGGAAGCACTAGTCTAGAGAGTCAGTCCTCACCCACAAGGAAACCTCATTCAGGAAGCACTCGTCTAGAAGAGTCAGTCCTCACCCACTAAGGAAACCTCATTCAGGAAGCACTCGTCTAGAAGAGTCAGTCCTCACCCACAAGGGAAACCTCATTCAGGAAGCACTAGTCTAGAGGAGTCAGTCCTCACCCACTAGGGAAACCTCATTCAGGAAGCACTCGTCTAGAGGAGTCAGTCCTCACCCACTAGGAAACCTCATTCAGGAAGCACTAGTCTAGAGGAGTCAGTCCTCACCCACAAGGGAAACCTCATTCAGGAAGCACTAGTCTAGAGGAGTCAGTCCTCACCCACTAGGGAAACCTCATTCAGGAAGCACTCGTCTAGAAGAGTCAGTCCTCACCCACTAGGGAAACCTCATTCAGGAAGCACTAGTCTAGAGGAGTCAGTCCTCAGCCACTAGGGAAACCTCATTCAGGAAGTACTAGTCTAGAAGAGTCAGTCCTCACCCACAAGGAAACCTCATTCAGGAAGCACTAGTCTAGAGGAGTCAGTCCTCACCCACTAGGAAACCTCATTCAGGAAGCACTAGTCCAGAGGAGTCAGTCCTCACCCACTAGGGAAACCTCATTCAGGAAGCACTCGTCTAGAGGAGTCAGTCCTCACCCACTAGGGAAACCTCATTCAGGAAGCACTCGTCTAGAAGAGTCAGTCCTCACCCACTAGGGAAACCTCATTCAGGAAGCACTAGTCTAGAGGAGTCAGTCCTCACCCACTAGGATAACCTCATTCAGGAAGCACTAGTCTAGAGGAGTCAGTCCTCACCCACTAGGGAAACCTCATTCAGGAAGCACTCGTCTAGAGGAGTCAGTCCTCACCCACAAGGGAAACCTCATTCAGGAAGCACTAGTCTAGAGGAGTCAGTCCTCACCCACTAGGGAAACCTCATTCAGGAAGCACTCGTCTAGAAGAGTCAGTCCTCACCCACAAGGGATACCTCATTCAGGAAGCACTAGTCTAGAGGAGTCAGTCCTCACCCACTAGGGAAACCTCATTCAGGAAGCACTAGTCTAGAGGAGTCAGTCCTCACCCACTAGGAAACCTCATTCAGGAAGCACTAGTCTAGAGGAGTCAGTCCTCACCCACTAGGAAACCTCATTCAGGAAGCACTAGTCTAGAGGAGTCAGTCCTCACCCACAAGGGAAACCTCATTCAGGAAGCACTAGTCTAGAGGAGTCAGTCCTCACCCACTAGGGAAACCTCATTCAGGAAGCACTAGTCTAGAGGAGTCAGTCCTCACCCACAAGGGAAACCTCATTCAGGAAGCACTAGTCTAGAGGAGTCAGTCCTCACCCACTAGGGAAACCTCATTCAGGAAGCACTAGTCTAGAGGAGTCAGTCCTCACCCACTAGGAAACCTCATTCAGGAAGCACTAGTCTAGAGGAGTCAGTCCTCACCCACTAGGGAAACCTCATTCAGGAAGCACTAGTCTAGAGGAGTCAGTCCTCACCCACAAGGGAAACCTCATTCAGGAAGCACTAGTCTAGAGGAGTCAGTCCTCACCCACTAGGAAACCTCATTCAGGAAGCACTAGTCTAGAGGAGTCAGTCCTCACCCACTAGGGAAACCTCATTCAGGAAGCACTAGTCTAGAGGAGTCAGTCCTCACCCACAAGGGAAACCTCATTCAGGAAGCACTAGTCTAGAGGAGTCAGTCCTCACCCACTAGGGAAACCTCATTCAGGAAGCACTCGTCTAGAGGAGTCAGTCCTCACCCACTAGGAAACCTCATTCAGGAAGCACTAGTCTAGAGGAGTCAGTCCTCACCCACAAGGGAAACCTCATTCAGGAAGCACTAGTCTAGAGGAGTCAGTCCTCACCCACTAGGGAAACCTCATTCAGGAAGCACTAGTCTAGAGGAGTCAGTCCTCACCCACTAGGGAAACCTCATTCAGGAAGCACTAGTCTAGAGGAGTCAGTCCTCACCCACTAGGAAACCTCATTCAGGAAGCACTCGTCTAGAGGAGTCAGTCCTCACCCACTAGGGAAACCTCATTCAGGAAGCACTAGTCTAGAGGAGTCAGTCCTCACCCACAAGGGAAACCTCATTCAGGAAGCACTAGTCTAGAGGAGTCAGTCCTCACCCACTAGGAAACCTCATTCAGGAAGCACTAGTCTAGAGGAGTCAGTCCTCACCCACTAGGGAAACCTCATTCAGGAAGCACTAGTCTAGAGGAGTCAGTCCTCACCCACTAGGGAAACCTCATTCAGGAAGCACTAGTCTAGAGGAGTCAGTCCTCACCCACAAGGGAAACCTCATTCAGGAAGCACTAGTCTAGAGGAGTCAGTCCTCACCCACTAGGGAAACCTCATTCAGGAAGCACTAGTCTAGAGGAGTCAGTCCTCACCCACTAGGGAAACCTCATTCAGGAAGCACTAGTCTAGAGGAGTCAGTCCTCACCCACAAGGGAAACCTCATTCAGGAAGCACTAGTCTAGAGGAGTCAGTCCTCACCCACTAGGAAACCTCATTCAGGAAGCACTCGTCTAGAGGAGTCAGTCCTCACCCACTAGGGAAACCTCATTCAGGAAGCACTAGTCTAGAGGAGTCAGTCCTCACCCACAAGGGAAACCTCATTCAGGAAGCACTAGTCTAGAGGAGTCAGTCCTCACCCACTAGGAAACCTCATTCAGGAAGCACTAGTCTAGAGGAGTCAGTCCTCACCCACTAGGAAACCTCATTCAGGAAGCACTAGTCTAGAGGAGTCAGTCCTCACCCACTAGGGAAACCTCATTCAGGAAGCACTAGTCTAGAGGAGTCAGTCCTCACCCACTAGGGAAACCTCATTCAGGAAGCACTCGTCTAGAGGAGTCAGTCCTCACCCACTAGGGAAACCTCATTCAGGAAGCACTAGTCTAGAGGAGTCAGTCCTCACCCACAAGGGAAACCTCATTCAGGAAGCACTCGTCTAGAAGAGTCAGTCCTCACCCACTAGGGAAACCTCATTCAGGAAGCACTCGTCTAGAAGAGTCAGTCCTCACCCACAAGGGAAACCTCATTCAGGAAGCACTAGTCTAGAGGAGTCAGTCCTCACCCACTAGGGAAACCTCATTCAGGAAGCACTCGTCTAGAGGAGTCAGTCCTCACCCACTAGGGAAACCTCATTCAGGAAGCACTAGTCTAGAGGAGTCAGTCCTCACCCACAAGGGAAACCTCATTCAGGAAGCACTAGTCTAGAGGAGTCAGTCCTCACCCACTAGGGAAACCTCATTCAGGAAGCACTCGTCTAGAAGAGTCAGTCCTCACCCACTAGGGAAACCTCATTCAGGAAGCACTAGTCTAGAGGAGTCAGTCCTCACCCACTAGGGAAACCTCATTCAGGAAGCACTAGTCTAGAAGAGTCAGTCCTCACCCACAAGGAAACCTCATTCAGGAAGCACTAGTCTAGAGGAGTCAGTCCTCACCCACTAGGGAAACCTCATTCAGGAAGCACTAGTCTAGAGGAGTCAATCCTCACCCACTAGGGAAACCTCATTCAGGAAGCACTAGTCTAGAGGAGTCAGTCCTCACCCACTAGGGAAACCTCATTCAGGAAGCACTGGTCTAGAAGAGTCAGTCCTCACCCACTAGGGAAACCTCATTCAGGAAGCACTAGTCTAGAGGAGTCAGTCCTCACCCACTAGGGAAACCTCATTCAGGAAGCACTAGTCTAGAAGAGTCAGTCCTCACCCACAAGGGAAACCTCATTCAGGAAGCACTAGTCTAGAGGAGTCAGTCCTCACCCACTAGGGAAACCTCATTCAGGAAGCACTAGTCTAGAAGAGTCAGTCCTCACCCACAAGGAAACCTCATTCAGGAAGCACTAGTCTAGAGGAGTCAATCCTCACCCACTAGGGAAACCTCATTCAGGAAGCACTAGTCCAGAGGAGTCAGTCCTCACCCACTAGGGAAACCTCATTCAGGAAGCACTGGTCTAGAAGAGTCAGTCCTCACCCACTAGGGAAACCTCATTCAGGAAGCACTAGTCTAGAAGAGTCAGTCCTCACCCACTAGGGAAACCTCATTCAGGAAGCACTAGTCTAGAAGAGTCAGTCCTCACCCACTAGGGAAACCTCATTCAGGAAGCACTCGTCTAGAAGAAGCAAACGTATGACTCCAGTATGTTCTCTCTCTCGTTATCTATTCTCAACCTGGAGACCAGTATTTGATTGAATAGAGGTACTTGGTTACTTTGTGATGCGTCACTGTGTAAACTGGTGTTCAGATATATATCTATATAATATATATCTATATAATATATATCTATATAATATATATCTATATAATATATATCTATATATTCTACACTGTTAATAAGACGTGAGGACTTGCCTGGTTGGCACGCAACCATGACTCGGGTCCTGTCCCCAATTCCACCCTATTCTATATATAGTGCACTACTTTTGACCAGATCTCTATGGGCCCTTGTCAGAATCAGTGCACTATATAGGGAATAGGGTGAAATTGGGGATTCAGATTTAGATTTGTCGTTATGATGAGTAACGTTGATGACTAAGTATACAGAGAATCATCAAATCAAAATTAAATCAAATAAATTTATATAGCCCTTCGTACATCAGCTGATATCTCAAAGTGCTGTACAGAAACCCAGCCTAAAACCCCCAACAGCAAGCAATGCAGATGTAGAAGCACCTGAAAATGCTTATATATTATAATATTGTATATATATATATATTATATTATTATTATATATATTATTCTACATATGCGGTTTTGACCAACATTTACATTTACATTTAAGTCATTTAGCAGACGCTCTTATCCAGAGCGACTTACAAATTGGAGTTTGACTTCCTCTTCATAAAAGGTTTAGTTTCTTTGTTGTTCCGGCTGTAGACTAAAAACGTGGTCCACTTCAAAAGCAATAAACAAAAGTGAGAAACTTTATATCTCAATTTAAAATCCTCCCTTTATGCTCGCTATTTCTCAGACATCACGTTCTACACACGATACCCATGAAATCTCTCTGCGGCCCAAATGGCACCCTTTTCTAGTGCCCTACTTTTGACCAGAGCTGACAGGGTTTTCATAAGGTTCTGGTCAAAAGTAGTGCACTACATAGGGAATAGGGTGCCATAGGGTTCTGGTCAAAAGTAGTGCACTACATAGGGAATAGGGTGCCATAGGGTTCTGGTCAAAAGTAGTGCACTACATAGGGAATAGGGTGCCATAGGGTTCTGGTCAAAAGTAGTGCACTACATAGGGAATAGGGTGCCATAGGGTTCTGGTCTAAAGTAGTGCACTACATAGGGAATAGGGTGCCATAGGGTTCTGGTCAAAAGTAGTGCACTACATAGGGAATAGGGTGAAATAGGGTTCTGGTCAAAAGTAGTGCACTACATAGGGAATAGGGTGCCATAGGGTTCTGGTCTAAAGTAGTGCACTACATAGGGAATAGGGTGCCATAGGATTCTGGTCTAAAGTAGTGCACTACATAGGGAATAGGGTGCCATAGGGTTCTGGTCTAAAGTAACCACTACATAGGGAATAGGGTGAAATAGGGTTCTGGTGAAAGTATGTCGGCTTGCACTACATAGGGAATAGGGTGCCATAGGGTTCTGGTCTAAAGTAGTGCACTACATAGGGAATAGGGTGAAATAGGGTTCTGGTCAATGCTGTGCACTAACATAGGGAATATGTTGCCATAGGGTTCTGGTCAAAAGTAGTGCACTACATAGGGAATAGTGTGCCATAGGGTTCTGGTCAAAAGTAGTGCACTACATAGGGAATAGGGTGAAATAGGGTTCTGGTCAAAAGTAGTGCACTACATAGGGAATAGGGTGCCATAGGGTTCTGGTCTAAAGTTGTGCACTACATAGGGAATTGGGTGCCATAGGATTCTGGTCTAAAGTAGTGCACTACATAGGGAATAGGGTGCCATAGGGTTCTGGTCAAAAGTAGTGCACTACATAGGGAATTGGGTGCCATTTGGGGACTCGGACCTCTTGTGTTCTGCCAGTTGGATCTAGAGACCCGGTGCTTTAGTTGCTTGAAGTTGTCTGTCAGAGACTCTGACAGTCCGTTGTCTACCAGGAGGTGAAAGGTCATGTCGGCTTGTCAAAATAAGACTGATGGCTCGGTAATAAATCTTTTCTGACGTTTATCTGGGCCTTCGGTATGATCCGGAACGTTCCAAACGTGACTATGTGATAGTGACTATGTGATAGTGTGATAGTGACTACAATTTTAGGCTGGTTCATTAGAGACCACTGTGTGTCGAGTTTCTTATAGGGACTTTTACTGCAGGTAAGACTTTGTGTTTTGGCTGTTTGGGTCTATTGCAAATTCAGATTCCTCTCTGACAACATCCATGTAACCATCTCCTCTACATGTAACCATCTCCTCTCCATGTAACCATCTCCTCTACATGTAACCATCTCCTCTCCATGTAACCATCTCCTCTACATGTAACCATCTCCTCTCCATGTAACCATCTCCTCTACATGTAACCATCTCCTCTCCATGTAACCATCTCCTCTCCATGTAACCATCTCCTCTCCATGTAACCATCTCCTCTAAATGTAACCATCTCCTCTACATGTAACCATCTCCTCTCCATGTAACCATCTCCTCTACATGTAACCATCTCCTCTACATGTAACCATCTCCTCTCCATGTAACCATCTCCTCTACATGTAACCATCTCCTCTCCATGTAACCATCTCCTCTCCATGTAACCATCTCCTCTACATGTAACCATCTCCTCTCCATGTAACCATCTCCTCTCCATGTAACCATCTCCTCTCCATGTAACCATCTCCTCTCCATGTAACCATCTCCTCTACATGTAACCATCTCCTCTCCATGTAACCATCTCCTCTCCATCTCCTCTCCATGTAACCATCTCATCTCCATGTAACCATCTCCTCTACATGTAACCATCTCCTCTACATGTAACCATCTCCTCTACATGTAACCATCTCCTCTCCATGTAACCATCTCCTCTACATGTAACCATCTCCTCTACATGTAACCATCTCCTCTCCATGTAACCATCTCCTCTACATGTAACCATCTCCTCTACATGTAACCATCTCCTCTCCATGTAACCATCTCCTCTCCATGTAACCATCTCCTCTACATGTAACCATCTCCTCTACATGTAACCATCTCCTCTCCATGTAACCATCTCCTCTCCATGTATCCATCTCCTCTCCATGTAACCATCTCCTCTAAATCTCCTCTCCATGTAACCATCTCCTCTACATCTCCTCTCCATGTAACCATCTCCTCTACATCTCCTCTCCATGTAACCATCTAACCATCTCCATGTATCCATCTCCTCTCCATGTAACCATCTCCTCTCCATGTATCCATCTCCTCTACATGTAATCATTCCATATACGTATTCTAATAACTACATAACCACACAACTAGGGCTCAGACTTTTTTCCTTGCCGGATCCCACGGTGATGATCCACACTCACCTACGTTCATCATGTATTGTATAGCGCTGAATTAAGTAGAAAGAACAGTACAATAGCTGCTCTAAAAATATGTTGTGGGTTGGTTATCAGAAAGAAGAAGAAAAAAACCGTCTTCTCTAGGTGTTAGCACCGGCTGCCATGGAAACTCTTATTGTTGTGGCCAAAGGCCATGTGTCAAGGAAGAGAGAGAAGAAGAAAAGAGAGGGGGTAGAAAAAAAGGGGTTTTAATCCACAGTCACAGGTGTGTTACACCTCTGTTAACCTCAGTAGAGCTTCACAACAGAGTCGATGACAAAGAGACTGGGCCTCATGCATCCATTGTAGCCTGGAGAACAATACGGAGGCTGTGAATGGTCTAATCCCTTTGGACTGCTGACAGACAGATCGTCCCTTTAAGCAACGTGGGGACCCATTTCATTTGTCCACTGGGTTGGGCTCTCCCTGCTGTCTGACAGGGATGGGACATACCTGTCCTGTATAACACGCACGCACGCACAGACACACACACACACACACACACACAAACACACCGCCCAAAGGAGGGGTGACTGGGAACCATCATTGTGAAGGAGAATATAATCTCTATTGTCAAGCTGCGGCCATCTTTGTAGAGTCAGATGATGAATGAGGGAGAGACATGTCTGGAGGGAGATCATAGCTGGGTCTGGCTGCTCTCTCTCTCTCTCTCTCTCTCTCTCTCTGTGTGTGTGAAATCTATTCAGGGCGACTCAGGGAGGCATCTAACCCTCTCTCTCGGTGAGTGTGTGTGTGTGTGTGTGTGTGTGTGTGTGTGTGTGTGTGTGTGTGTGTGTGTGTGTGTGTGTGTGTGTGTGTGTGTGTGTGTGTGTGTGTGTGTGTGTGTGTGTGTGTGTGTGTGTGTGTGAGTAATTTGGAAAGAAAATCTGGTCTGAAAAGAAAAAGGGCTTCAGGTAAATGACAGGATCTCATGAGACCCAGCTCACACTATCACATAGTCACTATCACACTATCACATAGTCACTATCACATAGTCACTATCACACTATCACATAGTCACTATCAAATAGTCACTATCACATAGTCACTATCACACTATCACATAGTCACTATCACATAGTCACTATCACACTATCACATAGTCACTATCACACTATCACATAGTCACTATCACATAGTCACTATCACATAGTCACTATCACATAGTCACTATCACATAGTCACTATCATACTATCACATAGTCACTATCACATAGTCACTATCACACTATCACATAGTCACTATCACATAGTCACTATCACACTATCACATAGTCACTATCACATAGTCACTATCACATAGTCACTATCATACTATCACATAGTCACTATCACATAGTCACTATCACATAGTCACTATCACATAGTCACTATCATACTATCACATAGTCACTATCACATAGTCACTATCACATAGTCACTAACACACTATCACATAGTCACTATTTGTCAGTTTGTTATATCTGGAGTACTTCTCCTGTCCTATTCGGTGTCCTGTGTGAATCTAAGTGTGCGTCCTCTAATTCTCTCCTTCTCTCTTTCTTTCTCTCGCTCGGAGGACCTGAGCCCTAGGACCATGCCCCAGGACTACCTGACATGATGACTCCTTGCTGTCCCCAGTCCACCTGGCCGTGCTGCTGCTCCAGTTTCAACTGTTCTGCCTTATTATTATTATTCGACCATGCTGGTCATTTATGAACATTTGAACATCTTGGCCATGTTCTGATATAATCTCCACTCGGCACACAGTCACTATCATAAAACCAAACGTGATCAGTCCTCTTCTGGCTGTGCCGGGTGGAGATTATAACAGCACATGGCCAAGATGTTCAAATGTTCATAGTTGACCAGCAGGGTTAAATAATAATAATCACAGTGGTTGTAGAGGGTGCAACAGGTCAGCACCTCAGGAGTAAATGTCAGTTGGCTTTTCATAGCCGATCATTCAGAGTATCTCTACCACTCCTGCTGTCTCTAGAGAGTTGAAAACAAGGTAGCACGTCCAGTGCAGGTCTGGGACAGGCAGAACAGTGAAACTGGAGCAGCAGCACGGCCAGGTGGACTGGGGACAGCAAGGAGTCATCACAGTCCTGAGGCATGGTCAGGGTTCCAGGTGGACTGGGGACAGCAAGGAGTCATCATGTCAGGTAGTCCTGGGACATGGCTAGGGAACAGTTGAAACTGGAGCAGCAGCACGGCCAGGTGGACTGGGGACAGCAAGGAGTCATCATGTCAGCTAGTCCTGGGGCATGGTCCTAGGGCTCAGGTCAGTTGAAACTGGAGCAGCAGCCAGCACGGCCAGGTGGACTGGGGACAGCAAGGAGTCAAATATTCTACTAAATGTATATACCAAACCTGCAGTACTATTCTCAGGTTAAAGGCATGCAGCTGAGTTTGTTTTGTATAATTAAAAAAAGTGATTTGTCAAATGCTTTGTAAACAGTAGACTAACAGTTAAATGCTTATTTTACAGGCCCTTCCCAACAATGCATGGAACATTTGAAAAATGATAACAAATGATAACATAAATACACAATGAGTACCAAGTTGTTGTTCCAGCACAAATTACTCCGATTGACTTGATTAAGTTACACATTTCAAAGATGGACAGTCCTGGGATATTTTACTCCTGATCTTGATAAGAAAGGACCATACCAGACGCTGTTGATAACATAAATGATAACATGATAATATAAGTAGGAAACTAATAAAATAATAACATCAGGCTACACCAACATTAGTTTCCATTCATACAGTGTTGGGTAAATTGCCACAGTAGATTTGCCGTGGTAAATGAGGAAATAGTTCATTTCTACTGTACAGAATGCTTGTCAAATAGATAAATTGCCATTAGTCTGTTCAAAAGGACTAAGTTGTCTCAATAACAACACCAACCAGGGGCGAAATATATCAGACTTTGGTTGCAAGGAGGACTAATGCAGAGAGGAAGAGATGAAGTGGGACTGATTCGTGTTAAAAATCTATCCAGAATAAGCCCAGTGAGTTTCTCTGGGTTTAACATGCAGACCTAAGTTTGTCTCCTGTCTTCCTGCTTTTGGGACAACGACTCTTATTGTTAGGGTGGAGACGAGAGCATCTCTTCATTATATTCAGATCTCCGACTGAGTTAACACCATCAATCTCTAATAAAGAACGGTACTGAGGAGACCAGTAATGGTTGTCGTTGAGATCAGCTGTGCTGGTGAATATTGATGGTTTAACATCACCTGGTGTTAATCTAGTGACATCGATGGTTGCAATAGGCCCCTTGTTGTTTGATTATATTCCAATAGGCTAATATTCTGTAGGTTAATAATCTACAGTTTGTGTTTCCCCGGCTAAATTCATGAGTTTATTTGGGTCATCAGTTGATTGACAGATTTAGGCTGTTAAACAAGCAACTTTGCTCCAGTGTGGATGGCTGATGGCTGCACACGTTTTAAAGTTGGGCTTTGTGTCATTTGTAGAGGTTGGTAGAGTTCCCGAAAAAATTGTACTTAATAAGTAAAAGTACTGTTATTTAAGATTGTAATTGACTTATGTAAAAGTAAATATAAAAGTCAAAGTAGCTTCTGTATTTTTAAAATTGATGTCTGGTCAAAAAACGACTTTTAAGAACAAAAGGTACAAATTCCGTTTGGTCATTTTTTTTCTCACCTCGTTAACAGCGAACAAAAACAGATAGCGACTTAGTCCATGTATTATTTAAACCTGCCACCGCCATCATGCGGATGTTCTCCAGGATGTTCAGGATTCTCATTGGATGTTCTCCAGGATGTCCAGGATTCTCATTGGATGTTCTCCAGGATGTTCAGGATTCTCATTGGATGTTCTCCAGGATGTCCAGGATTCTCATTGGATGTTCTCCAGGATGTCCAGGATTCTCATTGGATGTTCTCCAGGATGTCCAGGATTCTCATTGGATGTTCTCCAGGATGTTCAGGATTCTCATTGGATGTTCTCCAGGATGTCCAGGATTCTCATTGGATGTTCTCCAGGATGTCCAGGATTCTCATTGGATGTTCTCCAGGATGTCCAGGATTCTCATTGGATGTTCTCCAGGATGTCCAGGATTCTCATTGGATGTTCTCCAGGATGTCCAGGATTCTCATTGGATGTTCTCCAGGATGTCCAGGATTCTCATTGGATGTTCTCCAGGATGTCCAGGATTCTCATTGGATGTTCTCCAGGATGTCCAGGATTCTCATTGGATGTTCTCCAGGATGTCCAGGATTCTCATTGGATGTTCTCCAGGATGTCCAGGATTCTCATTGGATGTTCTCCAGGATGTCCAGGATTCTCATTGGATGTTCTCCAGGATGTCCAGGATTCTCATTGGATGTTCTCCAGGATGTCCAGGATTCTCATTGGATGTTCTCCAGGATGTCCAGGATTCTCATTGGATGTTCTCCAGGATGTCCAGGATTCTCATTGGATGTTCTCCAGGATGTTCAGGATTCTCATTGGATGTTCTCCAGGATGTCCAGGATTCTCATTGGATGTTCTCCAGGATGTCCAGGATTCTCATTGGATGTTCTCCAGGATGTCCAGGATTCTCATTGGATGTTCTCCAGGATGTCCAGGATTCTCATTGGATGTTCTCCAGGATGTCCAAGATTCTCATTGGATGTTCTCCAGGATGTCCAGGATTCTCATTGGATGTTCTCCAGGATGTCCAGGATTCTCATTGGATGTTCTCCAGGATGTCCAGGATTCTCATTGGATGTTCTCCAGGATGTCCAGGATTCTCATTGGATGTTCTCCAGGATGTCCAGGATTCTCATTGGATGTTCTCCCGGATGTCCAGGATTCTCATTGGATGTTCTCCAGGATGTCCAGGATTCTCATTGGATGTTCTTCAGCACACGTAGTCTCCAATGAAGACCGACGTCAAACAAAGTCTGTCAACTGTACAGTTTCATCTACGGTCTTATTCAAAGTTGACTTAATAACTATCTATGTGATCAATTTCATTAAAAGATCAATGGTAGTCGAGACATTGGAATAATTTTACATTTTCCAAAGCATTAATGACAATTGAACAATATAATTTCAAGTATGGTGAATACGTACTAAAAAAGCTTTACAGCAAGTCTGGTTGTTGTTGTTGTTGTTGTTGTTGTTGTTGTTGTTGTTGTTGTTGTTGTTGTTGTTGTTGTTGTTGTTGTTGTTGTTGTTGTTGTTGTTCAAAATGAAACATCAAGTAGGATCAGGTAAGTGTTACAATATTTACATGTCACTATCAGTCATGTTACTTAGTATGCAAATCAGACACACAAGAAGAGCTTAGTGAGGCTTAAATCTCGCTAGGACAAGGTGACTTTTATCAATATGTATTTACCTTCCAGAAATGACATGTGGCGATGATAAAGAACTACAAATACCAGGATTTGTCTGGATTTTCTGGACGAGACTGTTGCCGAATTGAGGCAAAGATTTTAAAAAACATCTCTGGATTAACTATCTAATGTTAGCTAAATATATAAATTAATAAATTGTCTACTTTTCTTTAAATGGACAAAATCCGTTTTAAATTGATACAATACTTGTTAGCAAAGGTGTCAACTAGAAATGATGTGCAGAAGCATGCAGGGATTTGTAGTTTTAGCATGATGTCTACTTTGATGCTAATTAACAGCAGAAGCTAGCAGGGATTTGTAGTTTTAGCATGATGTCTACTTTGATGCTAATTAACAGCAGAAGCTAGCAGGGATTTGTAGTTTTAGCATGATGTCTACTTTGATGCTAATTAACAGCAGAAGCATGCAGGGATTTGTAGTTTTAGCATGATGTCTACTTTGATGCTAATTAACAGCAGAAGCTAGCAGAGATTTGTAGTTTTAGCATGATGTCTACTTTGATGCTAATTAACAGCAGAAGATAGCAGGGATTTGTAGTTTTAGCATGATGTCTACTTTGATGCTAATTAACAGCAGAAACTAGCAGGGATTTGTAGTTTTAGCATGATGTCTACTTTGATGCTAATTAACAGCAGAAGCTAGCAGGGATTTGTAGTTTTAGCATGATGTCTACTTTGATGCTAATTAGCAATTTTAGAATCTGAGTTTAAATAGAGACGGATATATTGATAAAGCTGACGTTGTCCGAGAGAGATTTACATGTTTTTCAAAACGTCACTCCAGGGTAAGCGTAACACGAAACACAGCCTGTATTTTAAATGTTTCTAAAAATCCCCTATGGGATTTAGGAAAAATAATTGGTACCATTTCCCTGTTGGCCCGCTAGGTTTTATGGGTATAATGACACCGTCACTGTGGGGCTCTATAGCATGTCTCATAATCGTCAATGACGACGGCCTACCACCATTGTGTCATCAGCGAAAGTAATGATGGCCTCAGTCATGGGTGAACAGGAAGTCCAGGGGGGGGCCACGTAATAAGCAGGGTGGTGAATGTGTGAATCTGCCTCGATGAGGACATTTTGTGACATTAACGTGTGTGATTGAATGTGTGAATACATCCATCAAAACACTTTTGTCGAGAAACCCAGAAACAATAGTTGAAAATATGCAGTCAGTCCTTCAGTCGGTGTGGAGGGTAGAACCAGCCTATTGAGGACATTAAAGCCTTTGTGAGCAGAGAGAATGTAGGGTGTGGGGTTAATAGCCAGGCAAAGAGGGCCCCTCCCATTACTTGTAAACTGGGGCTAGGATATCTACACTAGGATATCTACACTAGGATATCTACACTAGGATATCTACACTAGGATATCTACACTAGGATATCTACACTAGGATATCTACACTAGGATATCTACACTAGGATATCTACACATGCCCTGAGAGCACAAAACAAATATGTGTTTCTTAAGTCATTTTAGCAGTGGAACCAGGATATTCCATCCATACAAAAGACAGCCAGTCGGACTGACAGACAGGCCGCGTGCCAAGCCAACATGGTGATCCTCCCCTCCTCAGTCCTTTACCCCAGCCCTCCACACATCCCTCCTCCTTTACCCCAGCCCTCCACATATCCCTCCTCCTTTACCCCAGCCCTCCACACATCCCTCCTCCTTTACCCCAGCCCTACACATATCCCTCCTCCTTTACCCCAGCCCTACACACATCCCTCCTCCTTTACCCCAGACCTCCACATATCCCTCCTGCTTTACCCCAGCCCTCCACATATCCCTCCTCCTTTACCCCAGCCCTCCACATATCCCTCCTCCTCTACCCCAGCCCTCCCTCCTTTACCCCAGCCCTCCACATATCCCTCCTTTACCCCAGCCCTCCACATATCCCTCCTCCTTTACCCCAGCCCTCCCTCCTTTACCCCAGCCCTCCACATCCCTCCTCCTTTACCCCAGCCCTCCACATATCCCTCCTTTACCCCAGCCCTCCACATATCCCTCCTTTACCCCAGCCCTCCACATATCCCTCCTCCTCTACACCAGCCCTCCACATATCCCTCCTTTACCCCAGCCCTCCACATATCCCTCCTCCTTTACCCCAGCCCTCCACATATCCTTCCTTTACCCCAGCCCTCCACATATCCCTCCTTTACCCCAGCCCTCCACATATCCCTCCTTTACCCCAGCTCTCCACATATCCCTCCTCCTTTACCCCAGCCCTCCACATATCCTTCATTTACCCCAGCCCTCCCTCCTTTACCCCAGCCCTCCACATATCCCTCCTCCTTTACCCCAGCCCTCCACATATCCTTCCTTTACCCCAGCCCTCCCTCCTTTACCCCAGCCCTCCACATATCCCTCCTCCTTTACCCCAGCCCTCCCTCCTTTACCCCAGCCCTCCACATATCCTTCCTTTACCCCAGCCCTCCCTCCTTTACCCCAGCCCTCCACATATCCCTCCTCCTTTACCCCAGCCCTCCCTCCTTTACCCCAGCCCTCCACATATCCTTCCTTTACCCCAGCCCTCCCTCCTTTACCCCAGCCCTCCACATATCCCTCCTCCTTTACCCCAGCCCTCCCTCCTTTAACCCAGCCCTCCACATATCCCTCCTCCTTTACCCCAGCCCTCCACATATCCGTCCTTTACCCCAGCCCTCCACACATCCCTCACCCCTTATGCCTCCTCCTCCTCTCCACTTTTTCCTCTCCCTCCAACTCACCCTTCCCTCCTCAGAGCATTCTTCAGCCCATCATCCTGCCACAGAGAGGAGCAGCCAGGACACACATCACACACACACAAACACACACACACACACACACACACAGCAGCAGCAATGTTCAAATTGACTCCAACTCCCTCACAGTAGGTCCTTCTGCTTCTCATGTATAGATCTCATGTCGACATGACCAAAACATTACCCTATCAACCACCCAGCAAGCCAATCAACCATATCTTAAACCCATGTGGACAACACCATCTCTGCAGCCTCAGCTTGGCTTGGCATTCCTCTACTACAGGACAATAGTAGTGATATTGGAACTTCTAGCACTGGGAAGCATTTCCTATTGTTATAATCCAAATGTCTTTTCAATTTTAGGAGGAAGAAGAAAGTTCTAGAACTTAAACACTGTAGATGATGACCGTTTAGAGTAAAGGGAAGTTTAAACGTGTAAATATATAATATTAAACATGAGTGACTGGATATGAAATAACAAACGTACTCTCAGTGAGGAAAACCTGGAAGGATCTGTGTTGGGTCGCTGCCGGTCCTGGGATGTGTCCCAAATGGAGTTCTATTCCCTATGTAGTGCACAGCTTTTGACCAGAGCCCTATGGAAACCCTGTCAGCTCTGGTCAAAAGTAGTGCACTTTAAAGTGACAGGGCCAATCCCTTTTGGAGCATTTTAAGAATTTAATACAAAATTGGGAACTTTTTTAAAAGTTGAAGACTAAACATACACTTGTGGTTAGAAAAGGGCTAATTTTAAGGGTATTCTAAAAACTATGCACAGTTTTCAAATACATTTTCAGGAGATGCATTGACATTAGGTGACCGAATCAAGAGAGAACTTTTTTATTTGTTATTTATTTTACTAGGTAAGTCAGTTAAGAAAAAAATCTTATTTTCAATGACAGCCTAGGAACAGTGGGTTAACTGCCTGTTCAGGGGCAGAACGACAGATTTGTATCTTGTCAGCTCGTTGATTTGAACTTACAACCTTCCGGTTACTAGTCCAACGCACTAACCACTAGGCTACGCTGCCACCCCACAACTAAGGGGGTCATTGCACGAAATGAGTCTCTTTGGGTTGTGTAACTTGTTACAAAATGTATTAAAATGGCCTATATTGTAAAAATGTATTAAAAAAACAAGATTTTAACCCCAACATTTAACATGTTCCTCCATGCACCCTCTGTGACTTCTAGAAAGATGCTAACCCACCCCAACATTTAACATGTTCCTCCATGCACCCTCTGTGACATCTAGAAAGATGCTAAACCACCCCAACATTTAACATGTTCCTCCATGCACCCTCTGTGACTTCTAGAAAGATGCTAAACCACCCCAACATTTAACATGTTCCTCCATGCACCCTCTGTGACATCTAGAAAGATGCTAACCCACCCCAACATTTAACATGTTCCTCCATGCACCCTCTGTGACATCTAGAAAGATGCTAAACCACCCCAACATTTAACATGTTCCTCCATGCACCCTCTGTGACATCTAGAAAGATGCTAACCCACCCCAACATTTAACATGTTCCTCCATGCACCCTCTGTGACATCTAGAAAGATGCTAAACCACCCCAACATTTAACATGTTCCTCCATGCACCCTCTGTGACTTCTAGAAAGATGCTAAACCACCCCAACATTTAACATGTTCCTCCATGCATCCTCTGTGACATCTAGAAAGATGCTAACCCACCCCAACATTTAACATGTTCCTCCATGCACCCTCTGTGACATCTAGAAAGATGCTAAACAACCCCAACATTTAACATGTTCCTCCATGCACCCTCTGTGACTTCTAGAAAGATGCTAAACCACCCCAACATTTAACATGTTCCTCCATGCACCCTCTGTGACATCTAGAAAGATGCTAAACCACCCCAACATTTAACATGTTCCTCCATGCATCCTCTGTGACATCTAGAAAGATGCTAACCCACCCCAACATTTAACATGTTCCCTCATGCATCCTCTGTGACATCTAGAAAGATGCTAAACCACCCCAACATTTAACATGTTCCTCCATGCATCCTCTGTGACATCTAGAAAGATGCTAACCCACCCCAACATTTAACATGTTCCCTCATGCATCCTCTGTGACATCTAGAAAGATGCTAAACCACCCCAACATTTAACATGTTCCTCTATGCACCCTCTGTGACATCTAGAAAGATGCTAACCCACCCCAACATTTCTCCAGGCTTTTCCATTGTTCTTTTGTTGCTTTGACCAAGTCATTTCTGAAGATTCATTTAGTTAACGTGATTAGTGAGATTCATTTTAAAAAGTCCAGCCGCAGTCAAAAATGTGGGCGCCTGAAAATGTGGTGGGATGATGTTTTGGCCTGCGTGGTGACATCACCCGGCAGGTAAATGAGTTAATAGACCAATAAGAAAGATAGTTCCAAACCTCTCTGCCAATTACAGCTTGTTTTCAGAGTTGCACTTCCCACTCAGACCACTCCCAGACTCCTACTTGAGAAATTGTTCTTTGCTAAGAAGCTAGTTGGTTTAAACATCTTCGTAGAAGGTGAAGAAGGAGCACGGAGGGACGTGTCAAATGTGCATAATTTTGGCACCTTAGCCAAGTCTTTAGTCAAATTAAGAAGCCGATTGATTGAATTTTCCATTGTGGACTATTACTAAACAGCACTTCATGTAATATAATAGTCTTTTAAAATGAATTCAATAATGGTGCACAATTTCAACATAAAATATGGAATGGACGCAAAAGGGACTTATTTCACGGAATGACTCGAGGGCGGAATCACGGAATCATGGAATCACGGAATCACGGAATCTAGACATTAAAACTTAATTAAACAATATTCAACAATGTATTGAACTTAGTAGGACATCAACTAAATGTATTGAACTTAGTAGGAAATTCATTCATTTGCCCAAGTTAATCATCAGATATGAAGAAAATGCATAAATTATTCGTATTTTTCTGCAACTTTCTGGAACGACAGAGGAATGCTATTGTCTTTGGGTCCACACTTTCTGTAGTGATGAAGGTAATGATAATTATCTTCTGGGAGAGATTGAATGCCTTTCCCCAAAACCTTCTCAATTCAATTGTTAAATACAAGTAGCCTATGCCTACTTGGCTGAATGAATCGCGATTATTTACATCCATCCAGTGGCTATTTGTTTTTGCAAACTCATGAGCACTACAGAAACATCGCTAACCAAACAATGGTATCTTGCTGGAGCGAATTAAAGGAATTAAAGGATAACAAATATATACATTTCTTAGATTTTCCCCAGACCTCAAAAGTGGTCTCATCATGTGTTTTGAGATTTTTTTGTGGACATAGAACGTCCATTTTGTATTTGTTTTTACTGATTTTAAAGTGTGATTTATAATATCAAAAACTGGAAAAACCAGACATTTGGAAAAACAAAACATAGAAAATGGAATTTGTGAAAAAATAGATTAACGGAATCATGCAAAAAAATAAAACTACTTTTATAGGGGCCTACAAATGGACATTATTATATTGCAGGCCTGTACTGACCTCTGCTGGTGAAATGACTGAACTGCGTACTCTGAAATACAGCAGGCTACTGCACTAACTATTTGCTCTTTATAGTCTAGGGTGCACAGGCTTTATAGTCTAGGGTGCACAGGCTTTATAGTCTAAGGTGCACAGGCTTTATAGTCTAGGGTGCACAGGCTTTATAGTCTAGGGTGCACAGGCTTTATAGTCTAGGGTGCACAGGCTTTATAGTCTAGGGTGCACAGGCTTTATAGTCTAGGGTGCACAGGCTTTATAGTCTAGGGTGCACAGGCTTTTGTTCCAGCACAACACTACATCTAGGGCTGTGACAATTATGGAATGTGTGGTAACCATTAATTGTCATGCAAATAGAAAACTGTTATTGTCATGATTACCATTGTTAGCTAGCGAATTACCCTGACTGCTCAGAGTGGTGCAGTGGTCTAAGGCACTGCATCTCAATGCTAGAGGCGTCACTACAATCCCTGATTCGAATTCAGACTGTGTCACATCCGGCTGTGATTGGGAGACCCATGGGGTGGCGTTCAATTGGCTCAGCGTCGTCCGGGTTTGGCGGGGTAGGCTGTCATTGTAAATAAGAATTTGTTCTTGGTTAAATAAAAGTTTAAATAAAATATATAAAATAAATAAAACAAATTAATACTTAATAAATTAATAAAAAATTGTTGTTAAAAAAATGTTTTGAACTTTTGAATTCATCTTTTGAAAATTAGCTATGACAAAAGATCGCTTTGACCGCTTGGAAATGAAGTACCTCCTCCCAACCGGGCCCTAAAATAATGACCGGCGGAGGACAGGGGTGAGGCCTTCAGAAAGGGTATGTTGTCAGAGGCGGAGGACAGGGGTGAGGCCTTCTGAAAGGGTATGTTGTCAGGGGCGGAGGACAGTGGTGAGGCCTTCAGAAAGAGTATGTTGTCAGAGGCGGAGGACAGGGGTGAGGCCTTCTGAAAGGGTATGTTGTCAGGGGCGGAGGACAGTGGTGAGGCCTTCAGAAAGAGTATGTTGTCAGAGGCGGAGGACAGGGGTGAGGCCTTCAGAAAGAGTATGTTGTCAGGGGCGGAGGACAGTGGTGAGGCCTTCAGAAAGAGTATGTTGTCAGAGGCGGAGGACGGCGGTGAGGCCTTCAGAAAGAGTATGTTGTCAGAGGCGGAGGACAGGGGTGAGGCCTTCAGAAAGAGTATGTTGTCAGGGGCGGAGGACAGTGGTGAGGCCTTCAGAAAGAGTATGTTGTCAGAGGCGGAGGACAGGGGTGAGGCCTTCAGAAAGAGTATGTTGTCAGGGGCGGAGGACAGTGGTGAGGCCTTCAGAAAGAGTATGTTGTCAGAGGCGGAGGACAGTGGTGAGGCCTTCAGAAAGAGTATGTTGTCAGAGGCGGAGGACGGCGGTGAGGCCTTCAGAAAGAGTATGTTGTCAGAGGCGGAGGACAGGGGTGAGGCCTTCAGAAAGAGTATGTTGTCAGGGGCAGAGGACAGGGGTGAGGCCTTCAGAAAGAGTTTGTTGTCAGAGGCGGAGGACGGCGGCCTTCTGAAAGAGTATGTTGTCAGAGGCAGAGGACAGAGGTGAGGCCTTCAGAAAGAGTATGTTGTCAGAGGCGGAGGACAGAGGTGAGGCCTTCAGAAAGAGTATGTTGTCAGGGGCAGAGGACAGGGGTGAGGCCTTCAGAAAGAGTATGTTGTCAGAGGCAGAGGACAGAGGTGAGGCCTTCAGAAAGAGTATGTTGTCAGAGGCGGAGGACAGAGGTGAGGCCTTCAGAAAGAGTATGATGTCAGGGGCAGAGGACAGGGGTGAGGCCTTCAGAAAGAGTATGTTGTCAGGGGCAGAGGACAGGGGTGAGGCCTTCAGAAAGAGTATGTTGTCAGAGGCGGAGGACAGAGGTGAGGCCTTCAGAAAGAGTATGTTGTCAGGGGCAGAGGACAGGGGTGAGGCCTTCAGAAAGAGTATGTTGTCAGGGCAGAGGACAGGGGTGAGGCCTTCAGAAAGAGTATGTTGTCAGGGGCAGAGGACAGGGGTGAGGCCTTCAGAAAGAGTATGTTGTCAGGGGCAGAGGACAGAGGTGAGGCCTTCAGAAAGAGTATGTTGTCAGGGGCAGAGGACAGGGGTGAGGCCTTCAGAAAGAGTATGTTTTCAGGGGCAGAGGACAGAGGTGAGGCCTTCAGAAAGAGTATGTTGTCAGGGGCAGAGGACAGGGGTGAGGCCTTCAGAAAGAGTATGTTGTCAGGGGCAGAGGACAGAGGTG
Organism: Oncorhynchus keta; assembly: GCF_023373465.1. Lineage (NCBI taxonomy): Eukaryota > Metazoa > Chordata > Actinopteri > Salmoniformes > Salmonidae > Oncorhynchus > Oncorhynchus keta. The sequence goes on from NC_068448.1 coordinate 79,088,610, forward strand.
AGGCCTTCAGAAAGAGTATGTTGTCAGGGGCAGAGGACAGGGGTGAGGCCTTCAGAAAGAGTATGTTGTCAGAGGCGGAGGACGGTGGTGAGGCCTTCAGAAAAGAGTATGTTGTCAGGGGCAGAGGACAGGGGTGAGGCCTTCAGAAAGAGTATGTTGTCAGGGGCAGAGGACAGGGGTGAGGCCTTCTGAAAGAGTATGTTGTCAGGGGCAGAGGACAGGGTGAGGCCTTCTGAAAGAGTATGTTGTCAGGGGCAGAGGACAGAGGTGAGGCCTTCAGAAAGAGTATGTTGTCAGAGGCGGACGACAGGGTGAGGCCTTCAGAAAGAGTATGTTGTCAGGGGCAGAGGACAGAGGTGAGGCCTTCAGAAAGAGTATGTTGTCAGAGGCGGAGGACGGCGGTGAGGCCTTCAGAAAGCGTATGTTGTCAGGGGCGGAGGACAGGGGTGAGGCCTTCTGAAAGAGTATGTTGTCAGGGGCGGAGGACAGTGGCCTTCAGAAAGAGTATGTTGTCAGAGGCGGAGGACAGGGGTGAGGCCTTCAGAAAGAGTATGTTGTCAGGGGGGCGGAGGACGGCGGTGAGGCCTTCTGAAAGAGTATGTTGTCAGAGGCGGAGGACAGGGTGAGGCCTTCAGAAAGAGTATGTTGTCAGAGGCGGAGGACAGGGTGAGGCCTTCAGAAAGAGTATGTTGTCAGAGGCGGAGGACGGCGGTGAGGCCTTCAGAAAGAGTATGTTGTCAGAGGCGGAGGACAGGGGTGAGGCCTTCAGAAAGAGTATGTTGTCAGGGGCGGAGGACGGCGGTGAGGCCTTCTGAAGAGTATGTTGTCAGGGGCGGAGGACAGTGGCCTTCAGAAAGAGTATGTTGTCAGAGGCGGAGGACAGGGGTGAGGCCTTCTGAAAGAGTATGTTGTCAGAGGCAGAGGACGGCGGTGAGGCCTTCAGAAAGCGTATGTTGTCAGGGGCGGAGGACGGTGAGGCCTTCTGAAAGAGTATCTTGTCAGGGGCGGAGGACGGCGGTGAGGCCTTCAGAAAGAGTATGTTGTCAGGGGCGGAGGACGGCGGTGAGGCCTTCAGAAAGAGTATGTTGTCAGGGGCGGAGGACGGCGGTGAGGCCTTCAGAAAGAGTATGTTGTCAGGGGCGGAGGACGGCGGTGAGGCCTTCAGAAAGAGTATGTTGTCAGGGGCGGAGGACAGGGGTGAGGCCTTCAGAAAGAGTTTGTTGTCAGGGGCGGAGGACGGCGGTGAGGCCTTCAGAAAGAGTATGTTGTCAGGGGCGGAGGACAGCGGTGAGGCCTTCAGAAAGAGTTTGTTGTCAGGGGCGGAGGACGGCGGTGAGGCCTTCAGATTGGTTAAAGGTCCAATGCAGCTGTTTTTATCTCAATATCAAATCATTTCTGTGTAACAATTAAGTTTCTTACTGTGATTGTTTTCAATTAAAATGGTCAAAAAGAAACACAAAAAATAGCTTCTATAGAAAAAGCTATTTCTCAAGCATGATTTTTGATAGGACTGTCTGGTAGTGAGTGGCCTTGTGATTGGGCCTAATTTGTGGAGCCTAATGGGAAGGATATGTCACCTGAAAACTAGCTGTTATTGGCAGAGAGGAGGGAAAATCCTTTTTCTCATTGGTCAATCAACTAATATCGCCAAACACCCAAACAAGCTGAAAGTTCAGGAGTTCATTTCAAACAGCTCGTACACTAAAAGACCATTATCATCATCATTTCTCCTTTTTTTTAACAATCTCATATAAAACGCAGGAAACTACCCCTTTAAATTGAATAGTAACTGAAATCTGGACACTGACTGTCAGTTTATAACCTCTCATAACGTCTAATATAATATTAACTCTAGGTTTATAACCTCTCATATAGTCTAATATAATATTAACTCTAGGTTTATAACCTCTCACATAGTCTAATATAATATTAACTCTAGGTTTATAACCTCTCATATAGTCTAATATAATATTAACTCTAGGTTTATAACCTCTCATATAGTCTAATATAATATTAACTCTAGGTTTATAACCTCTCACATAGTCTAATATAATATTAACTCTAGGTTTATAACCTCTCATATAGGTCTATAACCTCTCATATAGTCTAATATAATATTAACTCTAGGTTTATAACCTCTCATATAGTCTAATATAATATTAACTCTAGGTTTATAACCTCTCATATAGGTCTATAACCTCTCATATAGTCTAATATAATTTTAACTCTAGGTTTATAACCTCTCATATTGTCTAATATAATATTAACTCTAGGTTTATAACCTCTCATATTGTCTAATATAATATTAACTCTAGGTTTATAACCTCTCATATAGGTCTATAACCTCTCATATAGTCTAATATAATATTAACTCTAGGTCTATAACCTCTCATATAGTCTAATATAATATTAACTCTAGGTTTATAACCTCTCATATAGTCTAATATAATATTAACTCTAGGTTTATAACCTCTCACATAGTCTAATATAATATTAACTATAGGTTTATAACCTCTCACATAGTCTAATATAATATTAACTATAGGTTTATAACCTCTCATATAGTCTAATATAATATTAACTCTCGGCTTATAAACTCTCACATAGTCTAATATAATATTAACTCTAGGTTTATAACCTCTCATATAGTCTAATATAATATTAACTCTAGGTCTATAACCTCTCATATAGTCTAATATAATATTAACTCTTGGTTTATAACCTCTCATATCGTCTAATATAATATTAACTCTAGGTCTTTAACCTCTCACATAGGTCTATAACCTCTCATATAGGTTTATAACCTCTCATATAGTCTAATGTAATATTAACTCTAGGTTTATAACCTCTCATATAGGTCTATAACCTCTCACATAATCTAATGTAATATTAACTCTAGGTTTATAACCTCTCACGTAGTCTAATATAATATTAACTCTAGGTTTATAACCTCTCATATAGGTCTATAACCTCTCATATAGGTCTATAACCTCTCATATAGGTCTATAACCTCTCATATAGGTCTATAACCTCTCATATAGTCTAATATAATATTAACTCTCGGCTTATAAACTCTCACATAGTCTAATATAATATTAACTCTAGGTTTATAACCTCTCATATGAGTCTATAACCTCTCATATAGGTCTATAACCTCTCATATAGTCTAATATAATATTAACTCTAGGTTTATAACCTCTCACATAGTCTAATATAATATTAACTCTAGGTTTATAACCTCTCATATAGTCTAATATAATATTAACTCTAGGTTTATAACCTCTCATATAGTCTAATATAATATTAACTCTAGGTCTATAACCTCTCATATAGTCTAATATAATATTAACTCGTGGTTTATAACCTCTCATATCGTCTAATATAATATTAACTCTAGGTCTTTAACCTCTCACATAGGTCTATAACCGCTCACATAGTCTAATGTAATATTAACTCTAGGTTTATAACCTCTCATATAGGTCTATAACCTCTCACATAATCTAATGTAATATTAACTAGGTTTATAACCTCTCACATAGTCTAATATAATATTAACTCTAGGTTTATAACCTCTCATATAGGTCTATAACCTCTCATATAGGTTTATAACCTCTCATATAGGTCTATAACCTCTCATATAGGTCTATAACCTCTCATATAGCCTAATATAATATTAACTCCTGCGTAATTAAGTATTTATTGTAGTAAAATTAAACACCAAATGTTCATTTTTGTCTCAGGAACAGGAGTGGAGATATATGGTTAATTTCTTTCAGCATGTTGAGAGAATGTGAATGCATGGTTACGGGACCATGGAAACGTGCAGTCTTTGTCTGCAACATAAAAGGTTATTTCAACCACATAAAATACGTGTCCAATTTTGTAATGTAATGTCCAAGATCTAAAGTTCAATGGACTGTGTGTCTATTGGAAAATCTCAATTGGATACTCCTTGCATCCTCTCTCCTCATCTCCTTCTCAAAACTAAGGGATGGACCTCTGGCTTTCTCATCCAATGTCTGGACTCACCAGACCCTTGGGGTGAAGTTCAGTGAGTGTCCACCGGGGGACCCGTGGCTGTCCTCAGATAGCAGCAGGTCAACCAACAAACTAGCGTGCGTGAATTCAAATAGCGTGCGTGAATTCAAATAGTAAAGACAAATGAGAGAAACGGTAAACGATCTTTACATTTGCATTCATCCTTCTACCAAGAGGGATTTATATCTGGCTTCTACCAAGAGGGATTTATATCTGGCTTCTACCAAGAGGGATTTATATCTGGCTTCTACCAAGAGGGATTTATATCTGGCTTCCTTACTTTGGAGGTTTTTTTATTTTTTATTTTTTACCTTTATTTAACTATGCAAGTCAGTTAAGAAAAAATTCTTATTTTCAATGACGGCCTGGGAACAATGAGGTTAACTGCCTGTGCAGAACGACAGATTTGTACCTTGTCAGCTCAGGGATTTGAACTCGCAACCTTCCGGTTACTAGTCCAACGCTCTAACCACTAGGCTACGCTGCCGCCCCATGAATATGAGGTCTTACCCATCCTGCCGTACTGGTGCTGAGAGATCATGAATAGGAGGTTGTACCCATCCTGTCAGCATGGTGCTGAGAGATCATGAATAGGAGGTTGTACCCATCCTGTCAGCATGGTGCTGAGAGATCATGAATAGGAGGTTGTACCCATCCTGCCGTAATGGTGCTGAGAGATCATGAATAGGAGGTTGTATCCATCCTGTCAGCATGGTGCTGAGAGATCATGAGTAGGAGGTTGTACCCATCCTGCCGTAATGGTGCTGAGAGATCATGAATAGGAGGTTGTATCCATCCTGTCAGCATGGTGCTGAGAGATCATGAATAGGAGGTTGTACCCATCCTGTCAGCATGGTGAATGAGGACCGGTGGATGCTTGAATAGTGATGCCTCTGTAAATGAGGACCTGTGGATGCTTGGTGGTGATGCCTCGATGTAAATGAGGACCTGTGGATGCTTGGTGGTGATGCCTCGATGTAAATGAGGACCTGTGGATGCTTGGTGGTGATGCCTCTATGTAAATGAGGACCTGTGGATGCTTGGTGGTGATGCCTCGATGTAAATGAGGACCTGTGGATGCTTGGTGGTGATGCCTCGATGTAAATGAGGACCTGTGGATGCTTGGTGGTGATGCCTCGATGTAAATGAGGACCGGTGGATGCTTGGTGGTGATGCCTCGATGTAAATGAGGACCTGTGGATGCTTGGTGGTGATGCCCCGATGTAAATGAGGACCTGTGGATGCTTGGTGGTGATGCCTCGATGTAAATGAGGACCTGTGGATGCTTGGTGGTGATGCCTCGATGTAAATGAGGACCTGTGGATGCTTGGTGGTGATGCCTCGATGTAAATGAGGACCTGTGGATGCTTGGTGGTGATGCCTCGATGTAAATGAGGACCTGTGGATGCTTGGTGGTGATGCCTCGATGTAAATGAGGACCTGTGGATGCTTGGTGGTGATGCCTCGATGTAAATGAGGACCTGTGGATGCTTGGTGGTGATGCCTCGATGTAAATGAGGACCTGTGGATGCTTGGTGGTGATGCCTCGATGTAAATGAGGACCTGTGGATGCTTGGTGGTGATGCCTCGATGTAAATGAGGACCTGTGGATGCTTGGTGGTGATGCCTCGATGTAAATGAGGACCTGTGGATGCTTGGTGGTGATGCCTCGATGTAAATGAGGACCTGTGGATGCTTCGTGATGCCTCGATGTAAATGAGGACCTGTGGATGCTTGGTGGTGATGCCTCGATGTAAATGAGGACCTGTGGATGCTTGGTGGTGATGCCTCGATGTAAATGAGGACCTGTGGATGCTTGGTGGTGATGCCTCAATGTAAATGAGGACCTGTGGATGCTTGGTGGTGATGCCTCGATGTAAATGAGGACCTGTGGATGCTTGGTGGTGATGCCTCGATGTAAATGAGGACCTGTGGATGCTTGGTGGTGATGCCTCGATGTAAATGAGGACCTGTGGATGCTTGGTGGTGATGCCTCGATGTAAATGAGGACCTGTGGATGCTTGGTGGTGATGCCTCGATGTAAATGAGGACCTGTGGATGCTTGGTGGTGATGCCTCGATGTAAATGAGGACCTGTGGATGCTTCGTGATGCCTATAAACATATTTATTAGATAGCAACCACATTTCCCACCCCAATTCATTCTAAATGTCTCATAGTTACATCTCGCTTTGTTTCCCTTGTTATTGTACATATCTTTGTAGATGGTTGCCGTGAGGAAGAACCAGTGTGTGAATGTGAGAGGCTGACCCATTAGCTGGCCTAGCCCAGTAGAGTACCTCATATGTCCCAGGGGACCGGCTCACAGCCCTGGGAAACTCACCAACAGCTGCAACCCTCCAGGAGCCTGACACAGTCTTTCTCTCTTCTCTTTTCCTCTCCTCTGTCTGCAGAAGATCTAATTATCACTGTGTGTGTGTGTGTGTGTGTGTGTGTGTGTGTGTGTGTGTGTGTGTGTGTGTGTGTGTGTGTGTGTGTGTGTGTGTGTGTGTGTGTGTGTGTGTGTGTGTGTGTGTGTGTGTGTGTGTGTCCCAACAGAGCTCCCAATATGTATAATTTGGGGATTTTACCAACAGAAACGGCTGGTAGATCAAGAGATCCCTGTCATGTTTGGGTGCCGTGTTTTAACAGCGTGAGTTTAATTCAGGCATGGAACACTGACTAAGGTTCAAAGGATTTGTTGAAGTGGTGTGTTATGTCTGGACTGGGACAGACTGTGGGATAGCCTAACTAACATACCATCTGGAGCGAGTAGTAGGGACATCTGGGGGGGGATGAGACCTACTCAGGAGGGATGAGACCTACTCAGGAGGGATGAGACCTACTCAGGAGGGATGAGACCAACTCAGGAGGGAGGAGACCTACTCAGGAGGGATGAGACCAACTCAGGAGGGATGAGACCTACTCAGGAGGCTGAGACCAACTCAGGAGGGATGAGACCTACTCAGGAGGGCTGAGACCTACTCAGGAGGGCTGAGACCAACTCAGGAGGGATGAGACCAACTCAGGAGGGGGATGAGACCAACTCAGGAGGGATGAGACCTACTCAGGAGGGCTGAGACCAACTCAGGAGGGATGAGACCAACTCAGAAGGGCTGAGACCTACTCAGTAGTGATGAGACCTACTCAGGAGGGATGAGACCAACTCAGGAGGGATGAGACCAACTCAGGAGGGATGAGACCAACTCAGGAAGGCTGAGACCATCACATCATCATCATCACCACATCACCTCATCATCATCACCACATCATCATCATCACCACATCATCATCATCATCATCATCACCACATCATCATCATCACCACATCATCATCATCACCACATCATCATCATCACCATCATCATCATCACCACATCATCATCATCATCATCATCATCATCATCATCATCATCATCATCACCTCATCATCATCATCACCACATCATCATCACATCATCATCACCACATCATCATCATCATCATCACATCATCATCATCACCATCACCACATCATCATCATCATCACATCATCATCACCATCACCACATTATCATCATCACCACATCACCACATCATCATCACCTCATCATCATCATCACCATCATCATCATCACATCATCATCATCACCATCATCACACATCACACATCATCATCATCACCACATCATCCATCATCATCATCATCACATCATCATCATCATCACCATCATCACATCATCATCATCATCATCATCACATCATCATCACCATCATCATCATCACCACATCATCATCACCACATCATCATCATCACCACATCATCATCACATCCACATCATCATCACCATCATCATCATCATCATCATCATCATCACACATCATCATCATCATCATCACACATCATCATCACATCACACACATCATCACCACATCATCACCACATCATCATCATCATCATCATCATCATCATCACATCATCATCATCATCATCATCATCATCACATCATCATCCATCATCATCATCATCATCATCATCACATCATCACATCATCATCATCACATCATCATCATCATCATCATCATCATCACCATCATCATCAACACATCATCATCACACATCATCATCATCATCATCATCATCATCCATCATCATCATCATCACACATCACATCATCATCATCATCATCATCACATCATCACCACATCATCATCATCATCATCACATCATCAACACATCATCACATCATCATCATCACCATCATCATCATCATCATCATCATCACATCATCATCATCACATCACATCATCATCACACATCATCATCATCATCATCATCATCATCATCATCATCATCACATCATCATCATCATCATCATCATCATCATCATCATCACCATCATCATCATCATCATCAACACATCATCACACATCATCACATCATCACATCATCATCATCATCAACACATCATCATCATCATCACATCATCACATCATCACACATCATCATCACATCATCATCATCATCATCACATCATCATCACCATCATCATCATCATCATCACATCATCACATCCACATCATCATCATCATCATCATCACACATCATCACATCATCATCATCATCACATCATCATCATCATCACCACATCATCATCACCACATCATCATCATCATCACATCATCATCATCATCACACATCATCACATCATCATCACATCATCACACATCATCATCATCACACATCATCACACATCATCACACATCATCAACACATCATCATCATCATCATCATCATCATCAACACATCATCACATCATCACATCATCATCATCACATCATCATCATCATCACATCATCATCACCACATCACATCATCATCATCATCATCAACACATCATCATCACACATCATCATCCACATCATCACCATCATCATCATCATCACACATCATCACATCATCACCACATCATCACATCATCACATCATCATCACATCATCACATCATCACACATCATCATCATCACATCATCAACACATCATCATCACACATCATCATCACATCATCACATCATCACATCATCATCACATCATCACACATCATCATCATCACACATCATCACATCATCACATCATCACATCATCACATCATCATCACATCATCACACATCATCATCATCACATCATCAACACATCATCACATCATCATCAACACATCATCACACATCATCACATCATCATCACATCATCATCACATCATCACATCATCACATCATCAACACATCATCACATCATCAACACATCATCATCATCATCATCAACACATCATCATCATCATCATCATCACATCATCACATCATCATCATCATCATCACATCATCATCACATCATCATCACATCATCATCATCACACATCATCACATCATCACACATCATCACATCATCATCATCATCATCATCATCATCACATCATCATCATCATCATCACATCATCATCATCACACATCATCACACATCATCATCATCAACACATCATCACATCATCACACATCATCACATCATCATCATCATCATCATCATCATCATCATCATCACATCATCATCACATCATCACACATCATCAACACATCATCAACACATCATCAACATCATCATCACATCATCATCATCATCATCACATCATCACATCATCATCATCATCATCATCACATCATCATCATCATCATCACATCATCATCATCACACATCATCAACATCATCATCATCATCATCATCATCACATCATCATCACATCATCATCAACACATCATCACACATCATCACACATCATCATCAACACATCATCATCACACATCATCACATCATCATCACATCATCACATCATCATCACATCATCATCATCATCATCAACACATCATCACATCATCAACACATCATCATCACATCATCATCACATCATCATCACATCATCATCATCATCATCACATCATCATCATCAACACATCATCATCATCATCATCATCACATCATCACATCATCATCATCATCAACACATCATCACATCATCATCATCATCAACACATCATCAACACATCATCATCATCATCAACACATCATCACATCATCATCATCATCATCATCATCATCACATCATCACATCACATCATCACATCATCACACATCATCATCAACACATCATCATCACATCATCACACATCATCACACATCATCACATCATCATCACATCATCATCACATCATCACATCATCAACACATCATCACACATCATCATCACATCATCACACATCATCACACATCATCACATCATCAACACATCATCACACATCATCATCACATCATCACATCATCATCACATCATCATCACACATCAACACATCATCACATCATCAACATCATCATCACACATCAACATCATCATCACATCATCATCATCACCACATCATCACATCATCACATCATCATCATCATCATCATCATCATCATCACACACATCATCACATCATCATCACATCATCACACATCATCATCAACACATCATCATCATCATCATCATCACATCATCACATCATCAACACATCATCACATCATCACATCATCAACACATCATCACCACATCATCATCACATCATCATCACATCATCACATCATCATCACATCATCAACACATCATCACATCATCATCATCACACATCATCACATCATCAACACATCATCATCATCATCATCATCACATCATCAACACATCATCACATCATCACACATCATCACACATCATCATCACACATCATCACATCATCACCACATCATCACCACATCATCACCACATCATCAACACATCATCATCATCATCATCACATCATCATCACACATCATCACATCATCATCATCATCACATCATCATCACATCATCATCACATCATCATCATCACACATCATCACATCATCACACATCATCAACATCATCATCATCACACATCATCATCATCATCATCATCAACATCATCAACACATCATCACATCATCATCATCACATCATCACATCATCAACATCATCATCACATCATCATCATCAACACATCATCACACATCATCATCATCATCATCATCATCACATCATCATCATCACATCATCATCACATCATCACACATCATCATCACATCAACACATCATCACACATCATCACATCATCAACACATCATCACACATCATCATCACATCATCATCATCATCATCATCATCATCATCACACATCATCACATCATCAACACATCATCATCACATCATCATCATCATCATCACATCATCACACATCAACACATCATCATCACATCATCACCACATCATCACATCATCATCATCACATCATCACATCATCACATCATCATCATCACATCATCAACATCATCATCATCATCACACATCATCATCAACACATCATCACATCATCAACATCATCATCACATCATCAACATCATCATCACATCATCACACATCATCAACACATCATCATCATCATCACATCATCATCAACACATCATCACATCATCATCATCACATCATCACACATCATCACATCATCACAACATCATCAACACATCATCACATCATCAACACATCATCATCACATCATCATCACACATCATCACATCAACACATCATCACATCATCAACACATCATCACATCATCAACACATCATCACATCATCAACACATCATCACATCATCAACACATCATCATCACCACATCATCACATCATCAACACATCATCACATCATCATCATCACATCATCAACACATCAACACATCATCACATCATCAACACATCATCAACACATCATCAACACATCATCACATCATCATCACACATCATCACATCATCATCACATCATCATCACATCATCAACACATCATCACACATCATCATCACATCATCAACACATCATCACACATCATCAACACATCATCAACACATCATCAACACATCATCAACATCATCATCACATCACATCATCAACACATCATCACATCATCACACATCATCATCATCATCATCACACATCATCACACATCATCATCACATCACACATCATCAACACATCACACATCATCACATCATCACATCATCACATCATCATCACATCATCAACACATCATCACATCATCAACACATCATCACATCATCATCACATCATCAACACATCATCACATCATCAACACATCATCACATCATCAACACATCATCACATCATCAACATCATCACACATCATCAACACATCATCAACACATCATCACACATCATCACACATCATCATCATCATCATCACATCATCATCACATCATCACCACATCATCAACACATCATCACATCATCAACACATCATCATCACATCATCAACACATCATCACATCATCAACACATCATCATCACATCATCATCACATCATCATCATCATCACATCATCATCACATCATCATCATCACATCATCAACATCATCAACACATCATCAACACATCATCACATCATCATCACATCATCATCATCACATCATCACATCATCAACACATCATCATCATCATCATCATCACATCATCATCATCATCAACACATCATCACACATCATCATCACACATCATCATCATCATCATCATCAACATCATCATCACATCATCACATCATCAACACATCATCACATCATCATCATCACATCATCATCATCACACATCATCACACATCATCACATCATCACACATCATCACATCATCATCACACATCATCAACACATCAACACATCATCACATCATCAACACATCATCACATCATCATCATCATCAACACATCAACACATCATCACACATCATCACATCATCATCATCATCACATCATCATCACATCATCACACACATCATCAACACATCATCAACATCATCAACACATCATCACATCATCACATCATCATCACATCATCACACACATCATCACATCATCAACACATCATCACACATCATCACACATCATCATCATCATCAACACATCATCATCACATCATCACATCATCACATCATCATCATCACATCAACACATCATCACACATCATCATCACATCATCATCACATCATCATCATCACATCATCAACACATCATCACATCATCAACACATCATCATCATCACATCATCACACATCATCACACATCATCACATCATCACACATCATCACATCATCATCACATCATCACATCATCACACATCAACACATCATCAACATCATCAACACATCATCACATCATCACACATCATCACATCATCATCATCATCACATCATCACATCATCATCATCATCATCAACACATCATCACACATCAACATCATCATCACATCATCATCACATCATCATCATCATCATCACATCATCATCACACATCATCACATCATCATCACATCATCACACATCATCATCACATCATCACATCATCACATCATCACACATCATCATCACATCATCAACACATCATCATCATCATCATCATCACACATCATCAACACATCATCAACACATCATCATCATCACATCATCAACATCACATCATCATCACATCATCAACACATCATCACATCATCACACATCATCATCACAACATCATCACATCATCATCACATCATCATCATCATCATCACATCATCATCATCATCACATCATCATCACATCATCATCATCACATCATCATCACATCATCATCACACATCATCAACATCATCAACACATCATCAACACATCATCACATCATCACACATCATCACATCATCACATCATCACATCATCATCATCATCAACACATCATCAACATCATCATCATCATCACATCATCAACACATCATCAACACATCAACATCATCACACATCATCACACATCAACACATCACATCATCACATCATCACATCATCATCACATCAACACATCATCATCATCACATCATCATCATCATCATCATCATCATCATCATCATCAACACATCATCATCACATCATCACATCATCACACATCACACATCATCATCACATCATCAACACATCATCACATCATCAACACATCATCACATCACATCATCACACATCATCACATCATCAACACATCATCAACACATCATCACATCATCAACACATCACACATCAACACATCACACACATCACACATCATCACACATCATCACACATCATCATCACATCATCAACACATCAACATCATCACACATCATCAACACATCATCACACATCATCACATCATCATCATCATCATCACATCATCATCATCACATCATCAACACATCATCACATCATCACATCATCACATCACACATCATCACATCATCAACATCATCATCATCATCATCACACATCATCAACACATCATCATCACATCAACACATCATCACATCATCATCACATCATCATCACATCATCATCATCATCACATCATCAACACATCATCACACATCATCATCACACATCAACACATCATCATCACATCATCATCATCACATCATCACATCATCATCATCAACACATCAACATCATCACATCATCATCACACATCATCATCACATCATCAACACATCATCACATCATCATCACATCATCAACATCATCATCATCACACATCATCACACATCATCACATCATCATCATCACATCATCATCAACACATCATCAACACATCATCACATCATCACACATCATCACACACATCATCAACATCATCATCATCAACACATCATCACACATCATCACATCATCATCATCATCATCATCAACACATCATCAACACATCATCATCACATCATCACATCACATCATCACACATCATCAACACATCATCATCACATCATCATCATCAACACATCATCATCATCACATCATCATCACATCATCATCATCATCACATCATCATCATCACATCATCATCATCACATCATCACATCATCACACATCATCACATCATCATATCATCATCATCATCAACACATCATCACATCATCACATCATCAACACATCATCACACATCATCATCATCACATCATCATCATCACATCATCATCACATCATCACATCATCAACACATCATCACACATCATCACACATCATCACACATCATCATCACATCATCATCACATCATCATCACACATCATCAACACATCATCACACATCATCACATCATCAACACATCACATCATCACATCATCACACATCATCACACATCATCATCACATCATCACACATCATCATCATCATCATCATCATCATCATCATCATCATCATCATCATCATCATCATCATCATCACATCATCACACATCATCAACACATCATCATCATCATCATCACATCATCATCACATCATCACATCATCATCATCATCAACACATCATCACATCATCACACATCATCACATCATCACACATCATCATCATCATCACATCATCATCACAACACATCATCAACACATCATCACATCATCACACATCATCACATCATCATCACACATCATCATCATCATCATCATCACACATCATCAACATCATCACACATCATCATCACATCATCACATCATCACACATCATCACATCATCATCATCACATCATCATCACATCATCATCACATCACATCATCATCACATCATCACATCACATCATCAACACATCATCACACATCATCACACATCATCATCACACATCATCATCATCATCACACATCATCACACATCATCACATCATCACACACATCATCACATCATCATCATCATCATCACACATCATCACACACATCATCATCACACATCATCATCAACACATCATCACACATCATCATCACATCATCAACACATCATCACATCATCACACATCATCACACATCATCATCATCACATCATCATCATCACACATCATCACACATCATCATCACATCATCAACACATCATCATCACATCATCATCACATCATCATCACATCATCATCACATCATCATCATCATCATCATCATCATCACACATCATCACATCATCACATCATCATCACATCATCATCACATCATCACATCATCAACACATCATCACACATCATCACACATCATCACATCATCAACACATCATCATCATCATCATCATCACATCATCATCAACACATCATCACATCATCAACACATCATCACATCATCATCATCACATCATCATCATCACATCATCAACACATCATCACATCATCACACATCATCAACACATCATCACATCATCACACATCATCATCACACATCATCACATCATCATCACATCATCACACACATCATCAACACATCATCACATCATCACACATCATCAACACATCAACACATCATCAACATCATCATCATCACACATCATCATCATCACATCATCATCACACATCATCATCACATCATCAACACATCATCAACACATCATCATCATCACACATCATCATCACACATCATCATCATCATCAACACATCATCACACATCATCACATCATCAACATCATCATCATCACATCATCATCACATCATCAACACATCATCACACATCATCAACATCATCATCACATCATCACATCATCATCACACATCATCACATCATCATCATCATCATCATCACATCATCAACACACATCATCATCATCACATCATCATCATCACACATCATCATCATCATCATCACACATCATCACACATCATCATCATCATCATCATCATCATCATCATCATCATCATCATCACATCATCACACATCATCATCACATCATCACATCACATCATCATCATCACACATCATCACATCATCAACATCATCATCACATCATCATCATCATCATCACATCATCAACACATCATCACATCATCATCATCAACACATCATCACATCACATCATCATCACACATCATCAACACATCATCACATCATCATCATCAACATCATCACATCATCATCATCAACACATCATCAACACATCATCACACATCATCATCATCACATCATCATCATCACACATCATCACACATCAACACATCAACACATCATCAACACATCACACATCATCACATCATCAACACATCATCATCACATCATCACACACATCATCACATCATCATCACACATCATCAACATCATCACATCATCATCACATCATCACACATCATCATCACATCAACACATCATCACACACATCAACACATCATCACATCATCACACATCATCAACACATCATCACATCATCATCATCATCATCATCACACATCATCATCACATCATCAACACATCATCACACATCATCATCATCACATCATCATCATCATCACATCATCAACATCATCATCATCACATCATCATCACATCATCATCACATCATCATCATCATCACATCATCATCATCATCACACATCATCATCAACACATCATCACATCATCACATCATCATCACACATCATCAACACATCATCATCACATCATCACATCATCACATCATCAACACATCATCACATCATCACATCATCATCACATCATCATCACATCATCACATCATCAACATCATCATCATCATCACATCATCATCACACATCATCACACATCATCACATCATCACATCATCATCAACACATCATCACATCATCACACATCATCATCATCATCATCAACACACATCATCATCATCACACATCATCAACACATCATCACATCATCATCAACACATCATCACATCATCACACATCATCATCACACATCATCACATCATCAACATCATCACATCATCATCATCATCACATCATCATCACATCATCAACACATCATCACATCATCAACACATCACACATCATCACACATCATCAACACATCATCAACACACATCATCACATCATCATCATCACACATCATCAACACATCATCACACATCATCAACACATCATCAACACATCATCAACACATCATCATCACATCATCAACACATCATCACATCATCACATCATCATCACATCATCAACACATCATCATCACATCATCAACACATCATCACACATCAACACATCACATCATCATCATCACATCATCAACACATCATCAACACATCATCACATCATCAACACATCATCATCAACACATCATCATCATCACCACATCATCACATCATCACCACATCATCAACACATCATCACATCATCATCATCATCACATCATCATCAACACATCATCAACACATCATCACATCATCACACATCATCATCATCACACATCATCACACATCATCAACACATCATCAACACATCATCATCACATCATCATCACACATCATCACACATCATCAACACATCATCACATCATCATCACACATCATCACACATCATCACACATCATCATCATCATCAACACATCATCAACACATCATCAACACATCATCACACATCACATCATCATCACATCATCATCATCATCATCATCATCACACATCATCATCATCACATCACATCATCATCATCATCAACATCATCATCAACACATCATCACATCATCAACACATCATCATCACACATCATCACACATCATCATCATCACACATCATCATCAACACATCATCATCACACATCATCACACATCATCACACATCATCACATCATCACACATCATCACATCATCACACATCATCACATCATCATCACACATCATCACATCATCAACACATCATCATCATCACATCATCACACATCATCATCATCATCATCATCACATCATCATCACATCATCATCACATCATCACACATCATCACACATCAACACATCATCACACATCATCATCATCAACACATCATCAACACATCATCACATCATCAACACATCATCACACATCATCAACACATCAACACATCATCATCACATCATCACACATCATCACATCATCAACACATCATCACATCATCATCACACATCATCACACATCATCACACATCATCACATCACACATCATCAACATCATCAACACATCATCAACACATCATCATCACATCATCATCACACATCATCACATCATCATCACATCATCATCACATCATCACATCATCATCATCATCATCATCATCACACATCATCACATCATCATCATCACATCATCATCAACACATCATCAACACATCATCACACATCAACACATCATCAACACATCATCACACATCATCACACATCATCATCATCACACATCATCACATCATCACATCATCACACATCATCAACAATCATCATCACACATCATCACATCATCACATCATCATCATCATCACACACATCAACACATCATCACACATCAACACATCATCAACACATCATCAACACATCATCAACACATCATCATCACACATCATCACATCATCATCATCACATCATCAACACATCATCAACACATCATCAACACATCATCATCACCACATCATCACATCATCATCACATCATCAACACATCATCAACACATCAGCAACACATCATCACATCATCATCACATCATCAACACATCATCAACACATCATCATCACATCATCACACATCATCACACATCAACACATCAACACATCATCACATCATCACATCATCACACATCATCATCATCAACACATCATCACACATCATCACACATCATCACACATCATCATCACATCATCAACACATCATCAACATCATCATCATCACATCATCACATCATCACATCATCACACATCATCACACATCATCATCATCATCATCATCATCAACACATCATCATCACACATCACATCATCATCAACACATCATCACACATCATCATCATCACACATCATCAACATCATCATCACACATCATCACACATCATCATCACACATCATCATCACATCATCATCATCAACACATCATCACACATCATCATCATCACATCATCATCAACATCATCAACACATCATCACATCATCAACACATCATCACACATCATCAACATCATCACACATCATCACATCATCACACATCATCACATCATCACACATCATCATCACACATCATCACACATCATCAACACACATCATCAACACATCATCACATCATCAACATCATCATCACATCATCACACATCATCACACATCATCACACATCATCACATCATCATCACACATCACACATCATCACATCATCATCACACATCATCACACATCATCATCACACATCATCACACATCATCAACACATCATCACATCATCAACATCATCATCATCATCAACATCATCAACACATCATCACACATCATCAACACATCATCACACATCAACACATCATCACATCATCAACACATCATCAACACATCATCATCAACACATCATCACACATCATCAACATCATCACACATCACATCATCAACACATCATCACATCATCATCAACACATCATCACATCATCACATCATCAACACATCATCACACATCATCAACACATCATCATCACATCATCAACACATCATCAACACATCAACACATCATCAACACATCATCATCAACACATCATCAACACATCATCATCACATCATCACACATCATCAACACATCATCAACACATCATCAACACATCATCATCACATCATCACATCATCATCAACACATCATCACACATCAACACATCATCACACATCATCATCAACACATCATCACACATCATCATCATCACATCATCATCACATCATCACACATCATCATCACACATCATCACATCATCATCACATCATCATCACATCATCATCACACATCATCATCATCACATCATCAACATCATCATCACATCATCAACACATCATCAACACATCATCATCACATCATCATCAACACATCATCACATCATCACATCATCACATCATCAACATCATCATCATCATCATCATCAACACATCATCACATCATCATCATCATCATCATCACATCATCACACATCATCAACACATCATCATCATCAACACATCATCACATCATCAACACATCATCACACATCATCACACATCAACACATCATCAACACATCATCATCATCATCATCACACATCATCAACACATCATCACACATCATCAACACATCATCACATCATCACACATCATCATCAACACATCATCACATCATCACACATCATCATCACATCATCAACACATCATCACACATCATCATCAACACATCATCACATCATCAACACATCATCAACATCATCAACACATCATCATCACACATCATCACATCATCACACATCATCATCACACATCAACACATCATCACACATCATCAACACATCATCACACATCATCACACATCATCATCATCATCATCATCATCACACATCATCACATCATCATCACATCATCAACACATCATCACACATCATCACATCATCATCATCATCATCACACATCATCATCATCATCATCACATCATCATCATCACATCATCACACATCATCAACACATCATCATCACATCATCAACATCATCATCACATCATCACATCATCATCATCACATCATCATCACATCATCATCATCATCATCACATCATCATCATCACATCATCAACACATCATCAACATCATCATCACATCATCATCATCATCACATCATCAACACATCATCACATCATCATCACACATCATCACATCATCATCATCACATCATCATCATCACACATCATCATCACACATCATCAACACATCATCACACATCATCATCATCACACATCATCACATCATCAACACATCATCACATCATCACACATCATCAACACATCATCACACATCATCACCACATCATCACACATCATCACATCATCAACACATCATCAACTCATCATCATCACATCATAAACACATCAACACATCATCAACACATCATCAACACATCATCAACACATCATCACCACATCATCACACATCATCAACACATCATCAACACATCATCACCACATCATCACACATCATCAACACATCATCATCAACACATCATCAACACATCATCACACATCATCACACATCATCAACACATCAACACATCATCAACACATCATCAACACATCATCACACATCATCACACATCATCAACACATCATCACATCATCATCACATCATCATCACATCATCATCATCACATCATCATCATCAACACATCATCACATCATCATCACATCAACACATCATCAACATCATCATCATCACATCATCATCATCATCAACACATCAACACATCATCACATCACATCATCACATCATCACATCATCATCACATCATCATCATCAACATCATCATCACATCATCATCACATCATCAACATCATCATCATCACACACATCATCAACATCATCAACACATCATCATCACACATCATCAACACATCATCACACATCATCACATCATCACATCATCAACACATCATCATCATCATCACACATCATCACATCATCAACACATCATCACACATCATCATCATCAACACATCATCATCATCATCATCATCATCACATCATCATCACATCATCATCACATCATCAACACATCAACACATCATCACATCACATCATCATCATCACACATCATCAACACATCATCACACATCATCACATCATCATCATCATCAACATCATCATCACACATCATCATCATCACATCATCACACATCACATCATCACACATCATCACATCATCATCACATCATCACACATCATCACACATCATCACATCATCATCATCAACACATCATCACATCATCACATCATCACACATCATCACATCATCATCAACACATCATCATCACATCATCAACACATCATCACACATCATCACACATCATCACATCACACATCATCATCACACATCATCACATCATCATCATCACACATCATCACATCATCATCATCACATCATCACATCATCACATCATCAACACATCATCACACATCATCATCACATCATCATCATCAACACATCATCACACATCATCATCATCATCACATCATCATCATCACACATCATCAACACATCATCAACACATCATCACACATCATCACACATCATCACATCATCATCACACATCATCAACACATCATCATCACATCAACACATCACATCATCAACACATCATCACACATCATCACATCATCATCATCACATCATCATCATCATCATCATCATCATCACACATCATCACACATCATCATCATCATCATCATCACACATCATCATCACATCATCATCATCACATCATCATCACATCATCATCACATCATCATCACACATCATCACATCATCACACATCATCACATCATCATCATCACACATCATCATCATCACATCATCAACACATCATCAACACATCATCACACATCATCACACATCATCACATCATCACATCATCACACATCATCATCACATCATCAACACATCATCACACATCATCATCACATCATCACACATCAACACATCATCACACACATCATCATCACACATCATCATCACACATCATCATCACATCATCATCATCACATCATCACACATCATCACACACATCATCACACATCATCATCACACATCATCATCACATCATCATCACATCATCACATCATCATCATCATCACACATCATCACACATCACACATCATCACACATCATCAACACATCATCACACATCATCAACACATCATCATCATCACACATCATCATCATCATCACACATCATCATCATCAACACATCATCACATCATCATCATCACACATCATCAACACATCATCAACACATCATCAACACATCATCAACATCATCATCATCACATCATCAACACATCATCAACACATCATCACACACATCATCATCACACATCATCATCAACACATCATCACACATCATCACATCATCAACATCATCACATCATCATCATCACACATCATCACATCATCACACATCATCATCATCACACATCATCACACATCATCAACACATCATCAACACATCATCACATCATCATCACATCATCACACATCATCAACATCATCATCAACACATCACATCATCATCACACATCACATCATCATCACATCATCATCATCATCACATCATCACATCATCAACACATCATCACATCATCAACATCATCAACACATCATCACATCATCATCACATCATCATCACATCATCATCATCACATCATCACACATCATCAACATCATCATCACATCATCACACATCAACACATCATCAACACATCATCACATCATCATCACATCATCATCACACATCATCACACATCAACACATCATCAACACATCATCACATCATCACACATCATCATCATCACATCATCAACACATCATCACATCATCACACATCATCATCACACATCATCACATCATCATCATCATCAACACATCATCACATCATCACACATCATCAACACATCATCACACATCATCATCAACACATCATCACACATCATCATCATCACACATCATCATCACATCATCATCACATCATCACATCATCACACATCATCACACATCATCATCACACATCATCACATCATCAACACATCATCACACATCATCATCACATCATCACATCACATCATCACACATCATCATCATCATCACATCATCATCACACATCATCATCACATCATCATCATCAACACATCATCAACACATCATCAACACATCATCACACATCATCACACATCATCACACATCATCATCAACACATCATCACATCATCATCACACATCATCACACATCAACATCATCACACATCATCACATCATCATCACATCATCAACATCATCACACATCATCACACATCATCATCACATCATCAACACATCATCATCATCACATCATCACACATCATCATCACATCATCATCATCATCATCAACACATCATCAACACATCATCAACACATCATCACACATCATCAACACATCATCACATCATCACACATCATCATCAACACATCATCACACATCATCAACACATCATCAACACATCATCAACACATCATCAACACATCATCACACATCATCATCACACATCATCAACACATCAACACATCATCATCATCACATCATCAACACATCATCACACATCATCATCATCATCACACACATCATCAACATCATCATCATCATCATCACATCATCATCACATCATCACACATCATCAACACATCATCAACACATCATCATCACATCATCAACACATCATCAACACATCATCAACACATCATCAACACATCATCAACACATCATCATCACATCATCATCATCACACATCATCACACATCATCAACACATCATCAACACATCATCACACACATCATCATCAACATCACACATCATCACACATCATCATCATCACATCATCACACATCATCATCACACATCATCACATCATCATCATCATCACACATCATCATCACACATCACATCATCACACATCATCACACACATCATCACACATCATCAACACATCATCACACATCATCATCATCACATCATCATCACACATCAACACATCATCACACATCATCATCATCACACACATCATCAACACATCATCACATCATCATCACATCATCAACACATCATCACACACATCACATCATCAACACATCAACACATCATCATCACATCATCATCATCACATCATCACATCATCATCACACATCATCAACACATCATCACACATCATCACACATCATCATCATCATCATCAACATCATCACATCATCATCATCAACATCATCAACACATCATCAACACATCATCATCACATCATCACACATCATCAACACATCATCACATCATCACACATCATCATCATCACATCATCAACACATCATCACATCATCACATCATCATCACACATCATCATCATCACACATCATCACACATCATCATCATCACACATCATCACATCATCAACACATCATCAACATCATCAACACATCATCACATCATCAACACATCATCATCAACACATCATCATCACATCATCAACACATCATCACATCATCACACACATCATCAACACATCATCACATCATCAACACATCATCAACACATCATCATCACATCATCACATCATCAACACATCATCACACATCAACACATCATCACACATCAACACATCATCAACACATCATCACATCATCACATCATCATCATCACACATCATCAACACATCAACACATCATCAACACATCATCACACATCATCACACATCAACACATCATCACATCATCAACACATCATCAACATCATCATCATCACATCATCATCATCACATCATCATCACACATCAACACATCAACACATCATCAACACATCATCACACATCATCACATCATCATCATCAACACATCATCACACATCATCATCATCACATCATCACACATCATCAACACATCATCACACATCATCACACATCATCAACATCATCATCACACATCATCATCACATCATCATCCACATCACATCATCATCACATCATCACATCATCATCACATCATCATCACATCATCACACATCACACATCACACACATCATCATCACACACATCATCATCAACACACATCATCACATCATCAACATCATCAACACATCAATCACATCATCACACATCAACACATCATCACACATCATCATCATCATCATCACATCATCATCATCACACATCATCATCACATCATCATCATCACATCATCAACACATCATCATCAACACATCATCACATCATCATCAACACATCATCACACATCATCATCACATCATCACATCATCAACACATCATCACATCATCACATCATCACACATCATCATCATCACACATCATCACATCATCAACACATCATCACATCATCAACACATCATCACATCATCATCATCATCATCACATCATCACATCATCACATCATCACACATCACATCATCACACATCATCAACACATCATCACACATCATCATCATCATCAACACATCATCAACACATCATCAACACATCATCATCATCATCATCACACATCATCACATCATCACATCATCATCACACATCATCACATCATCATCACATCATCATCACACATCATCATCATCACATCATCAACACATCATCATCATCATCATCACACATCATCAACATCATCACACATCATCATCATCACATCATCACATCATCATCAACACATCATCAACACATCATCACATCATCATCAACACATCATCACATCATCAACATCATCAACACATCATCAACACATCATCACACATCATCAACACATCATCACATCATCAACACATCATCAACACATCATCACCACATCATCAACACATCATCAACACATCATCACACATCATCAACACATCATCACACATCATCACACATCATCATCAACATCATCAACACATCATCACATCATCAACACATCAACACATCATCAACACATCATCACATCATCAACACATCATCACATCATCAACATCATCAACACATCATCATCACACATCATCAACACATCATCACATCACATCATCAACACATCAACACATCAACACATCATCAACACATCATCAACACATCATCACATCATCACATCATCACATCATCAACACATCATCAACACATCATCACATCATCATCACATCATCAACACATCATCACATCAACACATCATCATCACATCATCACACATCATCAACACATCATCACATCATCATCAACACATCATCACATCATCACACATCATCATCACACATCATCACATCATCATCAACACATCATCACATCATCAACATCATCATCACATCATCACATCATCAACACATCATCATCATCAACACATCATCACATCATCATCACATCATCATCATCATCAACACATCATCACACATCATCACATCAACACATCATCATCATCATCAACACATCATCACATCATCATCATCATCACATCATCATCACATCATCATCATCATCATCATCATCACACATCATCAACATCATCAACACATCATCACATCATCATCACATCATCAACACATCATCACATCATCAACACATCATCACACATCATCATCATCACATCATCATCATCACATCATCACACATCATCATCATCACATCATCATCACATCATCATCATCATCATCATCAACACATCATCACCACACATCATCACACATCAACACATCATC
>NC_068448.1:79126919-79206919 GCF_023373465.1 Oncorhynchus keta
ATCATCATCATCACCACATCATCATCATCACATCATCATCACCACATCATCATCACCACATCACCACATCATCATCATCATCACCACATCATCACCACATCATCACCACATCATCATCATCACCACATCATCATCACCACATCACCACCATATACATCACCATATCATCATCATCACCATAGACATCACCACATCATCATCATCACCATAGACATCACCACATCACCACATCACCACCACTTCATCATCATCACCACATCATCACCACCACCACATCATCATCACCACATCATCATATCATCACCACATCATTACCACATTACCACATCATCACCACATCATTACCACATCACCACATCATCATCATCATCATCATCATCATCATCATCATCATCATCACCACATCACATCATCATCATCACCACATCATCATCACCACCACATCATCATCACCACATCATCATCACATCATCACCATCATCATCATCACCACATCACCACATCATCATCATCACCACATCACCACATCATCATCATCACCACATCACCACATCATCATCATCACCACATCACCCATCATCATCATCACCACATCACCACATCATCATCATCACCACATCATCATCATCACCACATCATCACATCATCATCACCACATCATCATCATCACCACATCATCATCACCACATCACCACATCATCATCACCACATCATCATCATCACCACATCATCACATCATCATCACCACATCATCATCATCATCATCATCATCATCATCATCATCATCATCATCATCATCATCATCATCATCATCATCATCATCATCATCACATCATCATCACCACATCATCATCATCACCACATCATCATCACCACATCATCATCATCACCACATCATCATCACCACCACCATCATCACCACATCATCATCATCACATCATCACCACATCATCATCATCACCATCATCACCACATCATCATCACCACATCATCATCACCACATCATCATCATCATCCACATCATCATCACCACATCACATCATCATCACCACATCATCACATCATCACCACATCACCACATCATCATCACCACATCATCATCATCACCACATCATCATCACCACCACATCATCATCACCACATCACCATCACATCATCACCACTTCATCATCATCACCACATCATCACCACATCATCATCACCACATCATCATCACCACATCATCATCATCACCATATCATCATCACCACATCATCACCACATCATCACCACCACATCTCTTTGAGGGATACCTCTGAGATAACTCTGAGAG
Source organism: Oncorhynchus keta (assembly GCF_023373465.1). Lineage (NCBI taxonomy): Eukaryota > Metazoa > Chordata > Actinopteri > Salmoniformes > Salmonidae > Oncorhynchus > Oncorhynchus keta. Next base: position 79,128,232 of record NC_068448.1, read on the forward strand.
ATAACTCTGAGAGATAACTCTGAGAGATAACTCTGAGAGATAACTCTGAGAGATAACCCTGAGAGATAACTCTGAGAGATAACTCTGAGAGATAACTCTGAGAGATAACTCTGAGAGATAACTCTGAGAGATAACTCTGAGAGATAACTCTGAGAGATAACTCTGAGAGATAACTCTGAGAGATAACTCTGAGAGATAACTCTTTGAGAGATAACTCTCTGAGATTTAACTTTGAGAGATAACTCTGAGAGATAACTCTTTGAGACAGTGCCTGTGGAACTGGGTCTCTTCTAAAAGCCTTTGGGAGGATGTAATTGATTACAGAACGGTTGAATGCACAGATGTACTGTGTCCTCATAAAAAGTACTTTATTATGTGAAACAAATATAACTCAGATTGGAAGACTTTAACTCTTTCACACAGGCGAACTGACTCTGGGAAAGTGCCAACCACACTCCCCTGCATATCTAGCTGATGGTTATCACTATTGGACACTTAGATGTTGGGTATTGCAATATGTTTTGGCTGTCTGCATGGTGTTGGACATCAACAATATATAACATGTCTTGTAAGAACCGACGCTGGAGTAGAGAAGCAGGTACGGAGAGTGAACATTTACTTTGGAACAGACATGGAACAGGACAGGAACCGCGTCAGAACAAGGGTAACACAACGACAAACAACAATTAATGCTGAAGCCGGGGAACAGAACTGGGGAACAGACAGATATAGGGAAGGAAATAAACACAGGTGATTTGAGTCCAGGTGAGTGCAATGAATTCGCTGAGGCGCGTGACGCGGGGAACGGGTGTGTGTAATGATGGTGGCAGGAGTGCGTCGTGCAGAGCAGCCTGGCGCCCTCGAGAGCCAGGGAAGGGAGGGCGGGAGCGGGCGTGACAGGAAGGAGTTCCTGGTGGTAGAGGAGAGTTGTCCTCTTCAATCACCATAGTCTTTGTTTATTTACGACGTCATTGAACAACATGTCACTCTCGAGTCGCCCTCGAGAGCCAGGGAAGGGAGGGCGGGAGCAGACGTGACATGTATGATATAGGCCGGTTCCTTAATCTCTATTCTCCACATGAATGGAAACAAAACACAAAACATGCATCCAATGTAAAGCATTATTGTACAGTGCTGTTTGGTTTGAAGTAACAAAACACAGACTACGGGTTTTAGGTCACGAACAGAACAGACAATGCATAACAACCATTAAAGAAAAACCCAGCTGTTTCCTCCTCCTAACAAAGCTTTCTCATTAAGGAAATGTTCTCCGTATCTTGCTTCAACAGTGTCCCCTCTGTCGCTTTGAAGAAGCTGGCCATTCCAGACGCTTATCGGCAGATGTAATACAAGATGATGAATATGCTCACAAGTAGTGCATTTTGGGGCGGCAGGTAGCCAAGTGGTTAGAGCGTTGGGCCAATAACCGAAATGTTGCTGGATCGAATCCCCGATCTGACAAGGTAAAAATCTGTCGTTCCGCCCCTGAACAAGGCAGTTAACCCACTGTTCCTAGACCAGTTAACCCACTGTTCCTAGAACAGTTAACCCACTGTTACCCAGTAGGCCATCAATGTAAATACAAATTTGTTCTTAATTAATTGACTTGCTTGGTTAAATAAAAACTAGAGTAGGAATAGAGTTTAAAGTAAATAGCGTACTCTGGAGAGGAGAGAGAGGTGTTGAATGTAGAATACTTTCCAGAAATATGGAATAAATATTCAAAAGTGGATACTATTATGACCCTAATAATTATTGCAACCTTCTAGGGACGGTTTCTGCAGCATAATAGTTTATACTAGAATACAGACTTACCTTAATGAAAACGGTGTTTTAAGCGCATGTCAAATTGGCTTCTTACCGAAACAAATAACATCGACACCCTCCACACCCTTATCAAAATACATGTTTATCAATCCACCAAGGGTCAAATATTGGCTTTGCTTTATACACTTCCAAAAAGCTTTAGATTCCATAAAGGACTCTTCCTCAAACTCACCCAAGGTGGAATTTGAGAAAGAACCTATCAAGTTATTAAGTTGGGGCGGCAGGTAGCCTAGTGGTTTAGACTGTTGGACTAGTAACTAAAAGGTTGCAAGATCAAATTGAAATGTTATTCTGCCCCTGAACAAGGTAGTTAACCCACTGTTCCTAGGTAGTTAACCCACTGTTCCTGGGTAGTTAACCCACTGTTCCTGGGTAGTTAACCCACTGTTCCTAGGTAATTAACCCACTGTTCCTAGGTAGTTAACCCACTGTTTCTAGATAGTTAACCCACTGTTCCTAGGTAGTTAACCCACTGTTTCTAGATAGTTAACCCACTGTTCCTAGGTAATTAACCCACTGTTCCTAGGTAGTTAACCCACTGTTCCCCACTGTTCCTGGGTAGTTAATCCAGTTAACCCACTGTTCCTAGGTAGTTAACCCACTGTTCCTGGGTAGTTAACCCACTGTTCCTGGGTAGTTAACCCACTGTTCCTAGGTAATTAACCCACTGTTCCTAGGTAGTTAACCCACTGTTTCTAGATAGTTAACCCACTGTTCCTAGGTAGTTAACCCACTGTTCCTAGGTAGTTAACCCACTGTTCCTAGGTAGTTAACCCACTGTTCCTAGGTAGTTAACCCACTGTTCCTAGGTAGTTAACCCACTGTTCCTAGGTAGTTAACCCACTGTTCCTAGGTAGTTAACCCACTGTTCCTAGGTAGTTAACCCACTGTTCCTGGGTAGTTAACCCACTGTTCCTAGGTAGTTAACCCACTGTTCCTGGGTAGTTAACCCACTGTTTCTAGGTAGTTAACCCACTGTTCCTAGGTAGTTAACCCACTGTTCCTAGGTAGTTAACCCACTGTTCCTGGGTAGTTAACCCACTGTTCCTAGGTAGTTAACCCACTGTTCCTAGGTAGTTAACCCACTGTTCCTAGGTAGTTAACCCACTGTTTCTAGATAGTTAACCCACTGTTCCCAGGTAGTTAACCCACTGTTCCTAGGTAGTGAACCCACTGTTCCTGGGTAGTTAACCCACTGTTCCTAGGTAGTTAACCCACTGTTCCTGGGTAGTTAACCCACTGTTCCTAGGTAATTAACCCACTGTTCCTAGGTAATTAACCCACTGTTCCTAGGTAGTTAACCCACTGTTCCTAGGTAGTTAACCCACTGTTCCTAGGTAGTTAACCCACTTCCTAGGTAGTTAATCCACTGTTCCTAGGCAGTTAACCCACTGTTCCTAGGTAGTTAACTGTTCCCACTGTTCTGTTTCTAGGTAGTTAACCCACTGTTCCTAGGTAGTTAACCCACTGTTCCTGTTAACCCACCTAGGTAGTTAACCCACTGTTCCTAGGTAGTTAACCCACTGTTCCTAGGTAACCCACTGTTCCTAGGTAGTTAACCCACTGTTTCTAGGTAGTTAACCCACTGTTCCTAGGTAGTTGACCCAGTAGTTAACCCACTAAGTTAACCCACTGTTCCTAGGTAGTTAACCCACTGTTCCTAGGTAGTTAACCCACTGTTCCTAGGTAGTTAACCCACTGTTCCAAACCCACTGTTTCTGAGTTAAACTGTTCCTAGGTAGTTAACCCATGTGTTCTGTTTACTGTTCCTAGGTAATTAACCCACTGTTCCTAGGCAGTTAATACTGTTCCTAAGTTAACCCACTGTTCCTAGGTAGTTAACCCATGTTCCTAGGTAGTTAACCCACTGTTCCTAGGTAGTTAAATAAAGTTAACCCACTGTTTTAAGTTAACACACCCACTGTTCCAGAGTTTTTCAGTTAACCCACTGGGTAGTCACCAATCTAGGAGACCGACATGGTTTAATACTGTTCTATATTGTGTTCCTAGGTGTTAAATTTTAACCCACTGTTCCTAGGTAGTTAACCCACTGTTCCTAGGTAGTTAACCCACTGTTCCTAGGTAGTTAACCCACTGTTCCTAGGTAGTTAACCCACTGTTCTTAGGCCAAAATTGAAAATAAGAATGTGTTCTTAAGTTAAATAAAGATCATGAAAATACATGTTGAAATAAAATTGTTTTAAAAAAACACACAGATTTTTTTCACACTGGGGTCACCAATCTGAGACCGACATGGTTTAATATCTATATTGTTGAATTTGCAACACAGTTTGAGCAATCTACAGGTCGAACAGAACAGGAGTTATATTCTAGTCTATCAGTGATAGATGTTGTCTCAACAGGAGTTGCATTCTAGTCTATCAGTGATAGATGTTGTCTCAACAGGAGTTACATTCTAGTCAATCAGTGATAGATGTTGTCTCAACAGGAGTTACAACAGTCTATCAGTGATAGATGTTGTCTCAACAGGAGTTACAACAGTCTATCAGTGATGGATGTTGTCTCAACAGGAGTTACATTCTAGTCAATCAGTGATAGATGTTGTCTCAACAGGAGTTACAACAGTCTATCAGTGATGGATGTTGTCTCAACAGGAGTTACATTCTAGTCAATCAGTGATAGATGTTGTCTCAACAGGAGTTACATTCTAGTCAATCAGTGATAGATGTTGTCTCAACAGGAGTTACATTCAGTCTATCAGTGATAGATGTTGTCTCAACAGGAGTTACAACAGTCTATCAGTGATGGATGTTGTCTCAACAGGAGTTACATTCTAGTCAATCAGTGATAGATGTTGTCTCAACAGGAGTTACAACAGTCTATCAGTGATAGATGTTGTCTCAACAGGAGTTATATTCTAGTCAATCAGTGATAGATGTTGTCTCAACAGGAGTTACAACAGTCTATCAGTGATAGATGTTGTCTCAACAGGAGTTACATTCTAGTCTATCAGTGATGGATGTTGTCTCAACAGGAGTTACAACAGTCTATCAGTGATAGATGTTGTCTCAACGGGAGTTACATTCTAGTCTATCAGTGATGGATGTTGTCTCAACAGGAGTTACAACAGTCTATCAGTGATAGATGTTGTCTCAACAGGAGTTACATTCTAGTCTATCAGTGATAGATGTTGTCTCAACAGGAGTTACAACAGTCTATCAGTGATAGATGTTGTCTCAACGGGAGTTACATTCTAGTCTATCAGTGATAGATGTTGTCTCAACGTGAGTTTCATTTTAGTCTATCATTGATAGATGTTTTCTCAACAGAAAATACTACTCAATAAAGAAAACAGTAGAAAAAATTCAAATCTGGCTCCAAATATTTGGCTACAAAATCCAACCAATCCTCCTGAATGTCCGTGAAATATGGGACCCACTGTTAAAGTCAAAATACAGATCATGGCACAAAACACCCACAGGAAAACTGACCCTTGAATTTCGCAAAAACATCCTTCATGTACACCGAAATTCCAGTAACCAGGGCAACTAGCAATATGTCCTCTTCTGCTGCCCACTGAAAAGAAATGTAAGGCACCCTATCAAACGAACGGTCATACAAACAGAGCATTTATGGACAACAATCTCAGCCCGGAGACTGGTGACCACTTAACAAAACTACCCCCCCAAAAAAAAGGGCAACATTTTGACAGCTGTAGGTGAATGATAAGAACACAAACATCAATTATCAACTGTTGGCGGAGTGAGGTCGAAGGTCAGAGAAAGATGTAACACTAACGGACACTTGAACGAGACTTTAGGTGAATACCAAACAAACGAAGCACAACTTTAACCAACCTACCGAAATAGTGATCGTAGCCTGGCAATGACGTGGTTAGCAAGAGAGGACAGACTCAAAATGAACAACTCCTTCTAATCACCTGCCCCATGAATTAATTAGAGACTTCCTTCTTCCCCAAATGTAAAATGTAAAGTAAAACAAAAAAAAAAGTAAAACTTCCCACAAGCTAAAGGAGGAAACATTAAACTATTTCCTCCCTGTATCATAAGTAATAGATTATATACACTGAGTGGACAAAACATTAAGAACACCTGCTCTTTCCATGGACACAGACTGACCAGGTGAATCCAGGTGAAAAGCTATCATCTCTTATTTATGTCACTTGTTAAATCCATTTCAAATCGGTGTAGATGAAGGGGAGGAGACGGGTTTAAGCCTTGAGACATGGATTTCGTATGTGTGCCAAATGGGCAAGACTAAATATTGATGTTCTTTGAATTTGATATGGTAGTAGGTGCACCGGGTTTGAGTGTGTCAAGAAATGCTGGGTTTTTCACACTCATGTATTAAGACTGATCCCACCACCCAATAAGACATCCAGCCAAGTTGACACAAATGTGGGAAACACATGGAGCCAGCATCCCTGTGGAAAGCTTTCGACACCTTGTAGAGTCCATGCCCCCCGACGAATTGAGTCTGTCCTGAGGGCAAAAAACTCCATATTCGGAAGGTGTTCTTAATGTTTTGTACACTCAGTGTAGTGTGCCAGTCTATAACATCAATGCTGTTGAAGTTTCTTGTTTTTCTTCGGTCCTGTTTTCTCATCTCATCACTGATTGGATATAAAAGAAACAATCACTTCCACCTGGCAAGTTTACGACAATAAAATGATCCATAAAAGTCCATAAAGAAATCACCGATATGGAATAACGAAATATTCTAATAGTATTAGACATAGGACAAAAAAATAATACTTGGAAATAGTCCCAAATGGCATCCACCCTATTCCTTATGTAGTGCAGTAATTTAGTGCACTATGAAGGGAATAGGGTGCCAGCAGCCATGGTAGAAGAAGACAGTCCCAGCAGAGAGAGGTCTCTCTTGTCCTATGATGTAGCTCCACACTGTCTGGCTGCAGAAATGTCCTTGTTGTCCTCTGATCTACCTACCACAAATGGCCAAGTCTGTGGATAGATAGAGAGATCGATTTACTGAAAATACAAGACATATGAAGACATATAGCAAAAAAAAAGGATGCATACCCATAACATGATGCAGCCACCACCTCGCTTGGAGATTTGATGAGTGGTATTCAGTGATGTGTTGTGTTAAATTTGGCCCAAGCATTACACTGTTTAGGACATGAAGTTCCCTTCTATGCCAACTTTATTTGCCAGTATTACTTTAGTGCCTTAGTAAAACAGGATGGATGTTTTGAAATATTTTTATTCTCTACAGGTTTCCTTCTTTTCACTCTGTCATTTAGGTTCGTATTGTGGAGTAACTACATCCTCAGTTTCCTCCTATCACAGCGGTTAAACTCTGTAACTGTTTTAAAGTCACCAATGGTCCTCATGGTGAAATCCCTCAGTGGTTTCCTTCCTCTCCGGCAACTGAGTTAGGAAGGATGCCTGTATCTTTGCGGTGACTGGGTTGATACTCCATTCAAAGCCTAATTAATAACTTCACTCAAAGGAATTTTCAGCGCGTATTTATTTGACATTTTTTGTAACTATCTACCAACTATCTGCCCTTCTTTGCAAAGCATTGAAAAACCTCCCTGGTCTTTGTGGTTGAATCTGTGCTTGAAAATTCACAACTCAATTGAGGGACTACAGATAATTGTATGCGTGGGGTACAGAGATGAGGGACCTTACAGATAATTGTACAGAGATGAGGGACCTTACAGATAATTGTATGTGTGGGGGTACAGAGATGAGGGACCTTACAGATAAGATGTGTGGGGGTACAGAGATGAGGGTACAGATAAAACATCAGGGACCACAGATAATTGTATGCGTGGGGTACAGAGATGAGGGCACACGTGGGGTACAGAGATGAGTCATTCAAACATCCATGCAACTTATGCAACTTAGAACTTGTGACTTGTTAAGCACATGTCTACTCCTGAACTTAAGTAGGCTGCTTACCATAACAAAGAGGTTGAATACTTATCGACTCAAGACATTTTAAGCTTTTCATTTTTAATTAAATTATAAACATTTCTGAAAATATAATTCCACATTTACATTATTGGGGTGTTGTGTGTGTGTGTGTGTGTGTGTGTGTGTGTGTGTGTGTGTGTGTGTGTGTGTGTGTGTGTGTGTGTGTGTGTGTGTGTGTGTGTGTGTGTGTGTGTGTGTGTGTGTGTGTGTGGACAAGCAACACAAAATCTCATTCTAATTCATTTAAAATTCAGTCTGAAACACAACTACGTGGAAGGGGTCAAGGGGTGAAGGCCCTGTATTCATTCAGACTCATAAGTGATCTGACTCTCACCGTATCACAGCGATATCAGAAGGCAACACTTTACATTGAACATTTTACTACATACAGTGGAATTAATCTGGATAAGAGCGTCTGCTAAATTACCAAAATGGTGAATGTAAAAAACATAAATGTGTGTCTTTCATACACAAAGTTTACAGTGGTCGAGTTTGAATAAAATAATGCTTCCTACCAGGTTGACAGGGTGTACAAAGCTGCTCTCGTAGTGGTTGTCTTGCAGTAGCTGTCGGAGGTGTGATATGTAGCTAGATGCTAGTCGCAGCGTGTCCAGTTTGGACAGTTTGGTATCGGCCGGTACCCACGGCAGGCTGGTTTTCAGTCTGGAAAAGGCTTTGCTCAGCACCCTCATCCTCGCCCTCTCTCTGGCGTTTGCAGCGTTCCTCTGTATCTGGCGTCCTTTCACAACTGGTTTTCCTCCGGCAGCAGTGATGCGCGTTCGCTTGGTCTCGACTTCGTAACCTCCGTCATTACCGAACTCGTCGTCTGAGTACTCGGTGGAGGCGTAGTGGTCCTGTGCAACGTTCCGTTTGGTTTTACTGCTTTCGAACGGAGCGTCTGTCCGTTTGTGACGTGTCTCAATGTCCTCTCCGTCGCTTACTGAGCCGGTGGACATGTCTGTCTGTTTCACCTGTGCCCTGACAGAGCAGGAGAGTTACACTAGACTCTCTTACTTTGATGCTATGTCTGTGTATAGGTGGTTTGGGAAACTTATTCTACTCCAGGTGTGCTGCTTCTTCGACCAAAATTACAATTTAAAAAAAAATATTTAGAAAGTCCCTATAGTTGATCCATCTCATACTCAGATTTCAGTATGATATTCTTAGTTTAGGAATATTCAGTTTACCAGTAAACTTAAAATGTATCTAAAGGTTAGTTCAGAGCTAAGTGTGTAGTCTCTTACATTCTCTACAGCAAGTCAAGTCTCTGTAAAACTGAAACCTGCCCCCTCTCTCAACCGGCTAATGTAAGTGTCTTGGAATTAGCAGGGCAACTGTGTTTTCAGGAACCCCCCCCCAACCCCCTCTCTCTTTCTCTCTCGCTCTCTCTCTCTCCAAACCAGCGTGACCTCTCGTCTAGCATTACTGTACAATGGCAATGGGGATGCCTAGTTGCTTCTTTGCTACTTGTTAGTCATCGATAAACAATATATGACTGGGAAATGATCTGGAAATTATTTTATGGTAGAATTTCCCAGATGTTCTGAAATGGATATTTTAATTCCATCAATTTCTCAGACATTATAAAGCAGCGTTTCCCAAACTCGTTCCTTTGGACACCAAAGGGTCCACTTTTTTTTTCCCCCCCTTTTTTTTGCCCAAACAGTACACAGCTGTTTCAAATGATCAAAGCTTGTGGGATTAGTTGATTATTTGAATGAGCTGTGTAGTGCTAGGGCGAACAAATCAAAACGTGCCCTGAGCTACGGGCACACTGTAACCTACTACACTGTAATATACTGTAATATACACTGTAATATAATGATAAGGTTATGTTAGAGGTTGATTTATCTAGCGGGACAGGGCCAAAGCGAAAACCTACTGTACCATTTTTGTGTCCCAAAAGGCACCCTGTTCCCTATATTTTGACCAGGCGACATACCCAATATAAATCAGCTATCTCACTGTCTCGTAACCAGTCATTTCATTTTACCGCAGGCTACTTCATTGACAGAAACAGTTCTGTCATCCTCTCCAAACAATCGTCAGGCTAGCAGGAATACATCACAATCCACTGTGACGAGTCTCTCTCACACATCTTTTGGTAATAGAAATGTCAGAAGATCTTATAAAAAAAGTGACTAATCCTGTGTGCGTTTCACAGAGGGAGTTTCTGCAGATTGTCCTTTCACACGCGGCCTCAGCTGTCAGCGTTTCCCATGACATCTGGAGCGCTGGCATGACAGGGGGCGTGGCAGAGGGTGGAGGTTAGGGGGGAGGGGACCCTCCACTTTCTCAGGGGATGGGGAAGCATTGACTGTGTCTCAAGTGGCACCCTATTCCCTACATAGTGCACTACTTTTGACCAGGATCCTATGGCACCCTATTCCCTACATAGTGCACTACTTTTGACCAGGATCCTATGGCACCCTATTCCCTACATAGTGCACTACTTTTGACCAGGATCCTATGGCACCCTATTCCCTACATAGTGCACTACTTTTGACCAGGATCCTATGGCACCCTATTCCCTACATAGTGCACTACTTACCTACAGTTGAAGTCAGAAGTTTACGTACACCGTAGCCACCAGTTCACCACTTAATTTTAAGAATGTGAAATGACAGAATAATAGTAGAGACAATTATTTATTTCAGCTTTTTATTTTTTTCATCACATTCCCAGTGGGTCAGAAGTTTACATACACTCAATTCGTATTTGGTAGCATTGCCTTTAAATTGTTTAACTTGTGTCAAACGTTTCGGGTAGCCTTCCACAAGCTTCCCACAATACGTTGGGTGGATTTTGGCTCATTCCTCCTGACATAGCTGGTATAACTGAGTCAGGTTTGTAGGTCTCCTTGCTTGCACACACTTTTTCAGTTCTGCCCACAAATTTTCTATAGGATTGAGGTCAGGGATTTGTTTGTGATGGCCACTTCAATACCTTGACTTTGTTGTCCTTAAGCCATTTTTCCACAACATTGGAAGTATCCTTGGGGTCATTGTTCACTTGGAAGACCCATTTGCGACCAAGCTTTAACTTCCTGACTGATGTCTTGAGATGTTGCTTCAATATAACCACATCATTCTCCGCCTCATGATGCCATCTATTTTGTGAAGTGCACCAGTCCCCCCTGTAGCAAAGCACCCCCACAACATGATGCTGCCACCCCCATGCTTCACGGTTGGGATGGTGTTCTTCGGCATGCAAGCCTCCCCTTTTTCCTCCAAACATAACGATGGTCATTATGGCCAAACAGTTATATTTTTGTTTCATCAGACCAGAACATTTCTCCCAAAAGTACGATCTTTGTCCCCATGTGCAGTTGCAAACCGTAGTCTGGCTTTTTTATGGCGGTTTTGGAGCAGTGGCTTCTTCCTTGCTGAGCGGCCTGTTATGTCGATGGAGGACTCGTTTTGGTGTGGATATGGATGCTTTTGTACCTGTTTCCTCCAGCATCTTCACAAGGTCCTTTGCTGTTGTTCTGGGACTGATTTGCACTTTTCTTTCCGAAGTACATTTATCTCTAGAAGACAGAACGCGTCTCCTTCCTGAGCGGTATGACGGCTACATGGTCCCATGGTGTTTATACTTGCGTACTATTGTTTGTACAGATGAATGTGGTACCTTCAGGAGTTTGGAAATTGCTCCCAAGGATAAACTAGAATTGTGGAGGTCTACAATTTATTTTCTTAGGTCTTGACTGATTTCTTTTGATTTCCCCATGATGTCAAGCAAAGAGGCACTGAGTTTGAAGGTAGGCCTTGAAATCCATCCACAGGTACACCTCCAATTGACTCAAATGATGTCAATTACACTTCTAAAGCCATGACATCATTTTCTGGAATTTTTCCAAGTTGTTTAAGGCACAGTCAACTTAGTGTATGTAAACCTCTGACCCACTGGAATTGTGATGCAGTGAATTATAAGTTAAATAATCTGTTTGTAAACAATTGTTGGAAAAATGACTTGTGTTATGCACAAAGTAGATGCCCTAAACGACGTGCCAAAACTATAGTTTGTTAACAAGACATTTTTGGAGTGGTTGAAAAACAAATTTTAATGAATGCAACCTAAGTGTATGTAAACTTCCAACTTCAACTGTACATAGTGCACTACTTTAGACCAGAACCATATGGCTCCCTATTCCCTACATAGTGCACTACTTTAGACCAGAGCCATATGGCTCCCTATTCCCTATATTGTGCACTACTTTAGACCAGAGCCATATGGCTCCCTATTCCCTATTCCTGTCCTTGTTTCCCTTCCTTCATAAGCAGTGCAACTCTTCCTCAACCTCACCTTTCAGGTCGAGGCTGAAGTTGCCCCTAACCACAGATCTAGAATCACATCTGGACTCAGATCACTGTTATGTATTTTTTTAAGTAATACAAAATTTTCTCCCAAGTTTAGTGGTGAAGACAAATTGCAGCAGAAGCACAGTCAGAATACACCTCCTCCTTGTTCTGAGGAATATTCCCAGTTCATCTGATAGCTATGAGTAGGCCTAGTCAGTCCCCGGTAATTGGGGTGAAATTGTGATTTTTATTACAACAGTGACTTTGGGCCAGCGATTATCTAACGGCACAGCTGAGATCCATGCTCCATTCTGGTGGATGGCCATGCCAAGTTCACTAGAAAGAGAACGGGATGGATGGAGATATGGAGGGAGGGAGAGATGGAGGGAGGGAGAGATGGAGGGAGGGAGAGAAGGAGAGATGGAGGGAGAGATGGAGGGATGGAGGGAGAGATGGAGGGAGGGAGAGATGGAGGAGGGAGATGGAGGGAGGGAGAGGAGGGGAGATGGATGGAGGGAGAGAAGGAGAGATGGAGGGAGGGAAGGAGGGAGAGAGATGGAGGGAGGGAGAGATGGAGGGAGGAAGAGATGGAGGGAGGGAGAGATGGATGGAAGAGAGAAGGAGAGATGGAGGGAGGGAGAGAAGGAGAGATGGAGGGGGAGGGAGAGATGGAGGGAGGAGAGATGGAGGGAGGGAGATGGATGGAGGGAGAGAAGGAGAGATGGAGGGAGGGAAGGAGGGGAGAGATGGAGGGAGGGAGAGATGGATGGAGGGAGAGGAGGAGAGATGGATGGGAGGGAAGGAGGAGAGATGGAGGGGAGGGAGAGATGGAGGGAGGGAGAGATGGATGGAGGGAGAGAAGGAGAGATGGAGGGAGGGGGAAGGAGGGGAGATGGAGGGAGGGGAGGGAGAGATGGAGGGAGAGGGAGAGATGGAGGGAGGGAGAGAAGGAGAGATGGAGGGAGGAGAGATGGAGGGGGAGAGATGGAAGGAGGGAGGGAGGGAGGAGGGAAGGGAGAGATGGAGGATGGAGAGAAGGAGAGATGGAGGGAGGGAGAGGGAGAGATGGATGGAGGGAGAGAAGGAGATGGATGGAGGGGAGATGGAAGGAGGGAGAGATGGAGGAGGGGGAGAGAGGGAGGAGAGATGGAGGGAGGGAGAGAAGGAGAGAGGAGGAGAGATGGAGGGGAGAGATGGAGGGGGAGAGATGGAGGGAGGGAGAGAAGGAGAGATGGAGGGAGGGAGAGGAGGAGAGATGGATGGAGGGAGGAGGGAGGAGAGATGGAGGGAGGGAGAGAAGGAGGAGGGAGAGATGGAGGGAGGGAGAGATGGAGGGAGGGAGGGAGAGATGGAGGGAGGGAGAGATGAGATGGAGGGAGGGAGGAGGGAGAGATGGAGGGAGAGATGGAGAGGAGAGGGAGATGGAGGAGGGAGGAGGGAGGGAGAGATGGAGGGAGGAGAGATGGAGGGAGGGAGAGAAGGAGAGATGGAGGGAGGAGAGAGGAGGGAGAGATGGAAGGAGGGAGGGAGGGAAGGAGGGAGAGATGGAGGGAGGGAGAGAAGGAGAGATGGAGGGAGAGAGAGAGATGGAGAGATGGAGGGAGGGAGGGAGGAGGGAGAGATGGAAGGAGGGAGAGATGGAGGGAGGGAGAGGAGGATGGAGGGAGAGATGGAGGGAGGGAGAGATGGAGGGAGGGAGAGATGGATGGAGGAGAGAAGGAGAGATGGAGGGGAGGGAAGGGAGGGAGGGAGGGAGAGATGGAGGGAGGGAGAGATGGAGGGAGGGAGAGAGGGATGGATGGAGGGAGAGATGGAGGAGGGAGAGATGGAAGGAGGGAGAGGAGAGATGGAGGGAGAGGGAAGGAGGAGAGATGGAGGGAGAGGGAGAGATGGAGGGAGGGAGAGAAGGAGAGATGGAGGGGAGAGGAAGGAGGGAGAGATGGAGGGAGGGGAGATGGAGGGAGGGAGAGATGGAGGGAGGGAGAGATGGATGGAGGGAGAGAAGGAGAGATGGAGGGAGGGAAGGAGGGAGAGATGGAGGGAGGGGAGGGAGAGATGGAGGGAGAGGGAGAGATGGATGGAGGGAGAGAAGGAGAGATGGAGGGAGGGAGAGGAGGAGAGATGGAGGGAGGGAGGGAGGGGAGAGGGAGGGAGAGATGGAGGGAGGGAGAGATGGAGGGAGGGAGAGATGGATGGAGGGAGAGAAGGAGAGATGGAGGGAGGGAGAGAGGAGGGAGAGATGGAGGGAGGGAGAGAAGGAGAGATGGAGGGAGGGAAGGAGGGAGAGATGGAGGGAGGGAGAGATGGAGGGAGGGAGAGATGGAGGGAGGGAGAGAAGGAGAGATGGAGGGAGGGAGAGATGGATGGAGGGAGAGAAGGAGAGATGGAGGGAGGGAAGGAGAGATGGAGATGGGGGAGGGGAGAGATGGAGGGAGGGAGAGATGGAGGGAGGGAGAGAAGGAGAGATGGAGGGAGGGAAGGAGGGAGAGATGGATGGAGGGAGAGATGGAGAGATGGAGGGAGGGAAGGAGGGAGAGATGGAGGGAGGGAGAGATGGAGGGAGGGAGAGATGGAGGGAGGGAGAGAAGGAGAGATGGAGGGAGGGAGATGGAGGGGGAGAGATGGAAGATGGAGGGAGGGAGGGAAGGAGGGAGAGATGGAGGGAGGGAGAGAAGGAGAGATGGAGGGAGGGAGAGAAGGAGAGATGGAGGGAGGGAAGGAGGGAGAGATGGAGGGAGGGAGAGATGGAGGGGAGGGATGGAGGAGGGAGAGATGGAGGGAGGGAGGAGAGATGGAGGGAGGGAGAGATGGATGGAGGAGGGAGAGAAGGAGAGATGGAGGAGGAGAGAGGAGGGAGAGATGGAGGGAGGGAGAGAAGGAGAGATGGAGGAGGGAAGGAGGGAGATGGAGGGATGGGAGAGAGATGGAGGGAGGGGAGATGGAGGGAGTGTTAGTATAAGAGTGTTAGTGACAGTGTTAGTATATAGTGGAGAGGAGAGAGATGGAGGGAGATGGAGTGGAGGGAGAGATGGAGGGAGGGAGAGAAGGAGAGATGGACTACAGTGTTAGGGGAGTGAGAGTGTTAGATGGAGGGAGGAGAATGGAGTGGAGTGGTGTTAGTGTAAATACAGGTTAGTGTAAGATGGAGAGATGGAGGGAGGAGAGATGGAGTGGAGGAGAGATGGAGTGGAGGGAGTAACTATAGTGGAGTGGAGGGAGAGATGGAGGGAGGGAAGATGGAGGGAGGGAGAGATGGATGGAGTGTTAGGAGAGATAGTGTTAGGAGAGATGGAGGGAGGGAAGGAAGGAGAGATGGATGGAGGGAGAGAAGGAGAGATGGAGGGAGTGGTGAGAGTGAGAGATGGAGGGAGAGAGGAGGAGATGGAGTGTATCTACAGTGGAGAGATGGATGGAGGGAGAGAAGGAGAGATGGAGGGAGGGAAGGAGTGGTGTATCTACAGTGTTAGATGGATGGAGGGAGAGAAGGAGAGATGGAGGGAGGGAGAGTGTAAATACAGTGTTAGGTAAGTGTTAATAGTGTTAGTGTATCTACAGTGTTAGTGTAGGAGTGGTGAGTGGTGTAACTACAGTGTTGGAGGAGTGAGTGATGGAGGGAGGGAGAGAAGGAGAGATGGAGGGAGGGTGAGGAGTGGGAGAGATGGAGGGAGAGATGGAGAGATGGTTAGGGAGTGTTAGTGAGAGAGTGTTAGAGGAGAGAGTGTTAGTGTAACTATAGATGGAGTGTTAGGAGGGAGAGTGGAGGGAGTGGGAGAGATGGAGGGAGTTAGTGAGAGAGATGGATGGAGTGTAACTACAGGAGAGTTAGTGTATCTACAGGAGAGATGGAGTAACTACAGGAGTGGAAGGAGGGAGAGATGGAGGGAGTGTATCTACAGGAGTGAGAGTGGAGGGAAGGAGTGGGAGAGATACAGGAGTGGAGGGAGTGAGTGTTAGGTATCTACAGTGAGATAGGAGGGAGTGTTAGGAGAGATGGATGGAGGGAGAGATGGAGTGGAGTGTTAGGAAGGAGTGGGAGAGATGGAAGTGAGGGAGAGATACAGGTTAGTAATCTACAGTGGGAGTGGAGTTAGTGAAGGAGAGATGGAGGGAGGGAGAGAAGGAGAGATGGAAGGAGTAACTACAGGAGAGATGGAGGGATGGAGAGATGGAGGGAGACTAAGGAGTATCTACAGTGAGTGTAACTACAGGAGAGATGGAGGGAGGGAGAGATGAATGTATCTACAGTGTTTTAGAGTGGAGAGAGTGTTAGGAGTGTTAGATGGAGGGAGTGGTATCTAAGGAGGGAGAGATGGAAGGAGTGGGAGTGTTAGATGGAGGGAGGGAGTGAGAAGGAGAGATGGAGGGAGTGGGAGTGAGACAGTGTTAGGAGAGATGGAGGAGAAAGTGTAACTATAGTGTTAGTGTTATAACTATAGTGTTAGTGTAACTACAGTGTTAGTGTAACTACAGTGTTAGTGTAACTACAGTGTTAGTGTAACTACAGTGTTAGTGTACTACAGTGTTAGTGTAACTACAGTGTTAGTGTAAATACAGTGTTAGTGAAACTACAGTGTTAGTATAACTACAGTGTTAGTGTTAGTATAACTACAGTGTTAGTGTAACTACAGTGTTAGTGTAACTACAGTGTTAGTATAACTACAGTGTTAGTGTAACTACAGTGTTAGTGTACTACAGTGTTAGTGTAACTACAGTGTTAGTGTAACTATAGTGTTAGTGTAACTACAGTGTTAGTGTAACTATAGTGTTAGTATAACTACAGTGTTAGTATAACTACAGTGTTAGTGTAACTACAGTGTTAGTGTAACTACAGTGTTAGTGTAACTACAGTGTTAGTGTAACTATAGTGTTAGTGTAACTACAGTGTTAGTATAACTACAGTGTTAGTATAACTACAGTGTTAGTGTAACTACAGTGTTAGTGTAACTACAGTGTTAGTGTAACTATAGTGTTAGTGTATCTACAGTGTTAGTATACAGTGTTAGTATAACTACAGTGTTAGTGTAACTACAGTGTTAGTGTAACTACAGTGTTAGTATAACTACAGTGTTAGTGTAACTACAGTGTTAGTATAACTACAGTGTTAGTGTAACTACAGTGTTAGTGTAACTACAGTGTTAGTGTAACTACAGTGTTAGTGTAACTACAGTGTTAGTGTAACTACAGTGTTAGTGTATCTACAGTGTTAGTATAACTACAGTGTTAGTGTAACTACAGTGTTAGTATAACTACAGTGTTAGTGTAACTACAGTGTTAGTGTAACTACAGTGTTAGTATATAGTGTTAGTATACAGTTTTAGTGTAACTACAGTGTTAGTATAACTACAGTGTTAGTGTATCTACAGTGTTAGTGTATCTACAGTGTTAGTGTAACTACAGTGTTAGTGTAACTACAGTGTTAGTGTAACTACAGTGTTAGTGTAACTACAGTGTTAGTGTAACTACAGTGTTAGTGTATAACTACAGTGTTAGTGTAACTACAGTGTTAGTGTAACTACAGTGTTAGTGTAACTACAGTGTTAGTGTAACTACAGTGTTAGTGTAACTACAGTGTTAGTGTATCTACAGTGTTAGTGTAACTACAGTGTTAGTATAACTACAGTGTTAGTGTATCTACAGTGTTAGTATAACTACAGTGTTAGTATAACTACAGTGTTAGTGTTAGTGTCTACAGTGTTAGTATACTACAGTGTTAGTGTATCTACAGTGTTAGTGTAACTACAGTGTTAGTGTAACTACAGTGTTAGTGTATCTACAGTGTTAGTGTAACTACAGTGTTAGTGTAACTACAGTGTTAGTATAACTACAGTGTTAGTATAACTACAGTGTTAGTGTTATCTACAGTGTTGTTACAGTGTAGTGTAACTACAGTGTTAGTGTAACTACAGTGTTAGTGTATCTACAGTGTTAGTGTAACTATAGTGTTAGTGTAACTACAGTGTTAGTGTAACTACAGTGTTAGTGTAACTACAGTGTTAGTGTACAGTGTTAGTGTAACTACAGTGTTAGTAACTACAGTGTTAGTGTAACTACAGTGTTATATCTACAGTGTTAGTGTAACTACAGTGTTAGTGTAACTATAGTGTTAGTGTAACTACAGTGTTAGTATAACTACAGTGTTAGTGTAACTACAGTGTTAGTGTAACTACAGTGTTAGTGTAACTACAGTGTTAGTGTAACTACAGTGTTAGTGTAACTACAGTGTTAGTGTAACTACAGTGTTAGTGTAACTACAGTGTTAGTGTAACTACAGTGTTAGTGTAACAGTGTTAGTGTAAGTGTAGTGTTAGTGTACTACAGTGTTAGTGTACAGTGTAACTACAGTGTTAGTGTAACTACAGTGTTAGTGTAACTATAGTGTTAGTGTATCTACAGTGTTAGTGTATCTACAGTGTTAGTGTAACTATAGTGTTAGTGTAACTACAGTGTTAGTGTAACTATAGTGTTAGTGTATCTACACTGTTAGTGTAACTATAGTGTTAGTGTATCTACAGTGTTAGTGTAACTATAGTGTTAGTGTATCTACAGTGTTAGTGTAACTACAGTGTTAGTGTACAGTGGTGTTAGTGTATCTACAGTGTTAGTGTATCTACAGTGTTAGTGTAACTACAGTGTTAGTGTTAGTGTAACTACAGTGTTAGTGTAACTACAGTGTTAGTGTATCTACAGTGTTAGTGTAACTACAGTGTTAGTGTAACTACAGTGTTAGTGTAACTACAGTGTTAGTGTATCTACAGTGTTAGTGTATCTACAGTGTTAGTGTAACTACAGTGTTAGTGTAACTACAGTGTTAGTGTAACTACAGTGTTAGTGTATCTACAGTGTTAGTGTAACTACAGTGTTAGTGTAACTACAGTGTTAGTGTAACTACAGTGTTAGTGTATCTACAGTGTTAGTGTATCTACAGTGTTAGTGTAACTATAGTGTTAGTGTATCTACAGTGTTAGTGTAACTATAGTGTTAGTGTAACTACAGTGTTAGTGTAACTACAGTGTTAGTGTAACTACAGTGTTAGTGTATCTACAGTGTTAGTGTAACTATAGTGTTAGTGTATCTACAGTGTTAGTGTACAGTGGTGTTAGTGTAAATACAGTGTTAGTGTATCTACAGTGTTAGTGTATCTACAGTGTTAGTGTAACTACAGTGTTAGTGTAACTATAGTGTTAGTGTAACTACAGTGTTAGTGTAACTACAGTGTTAGTGTATCTACAGTGTTAGTGTATCTACAGTGTTAGTGTAACTATAGTGTTAGTGTAACTACAGTGTTAGTGTATCTACAGTGTTAGTGTATCTACAGTGTTAGTGTATCTACAGTGTTAGTGTAACTATAGTGTTAGTGTAACTAGTGTTAGTGTTAGTGTTGTACTAGTGTTAGTGTTAGTGTAACTACAGTGTTAGTGTAACTACAGTGTTAGTGTAACTACAGTGTTAGTATAACTACAGTGTTAGTGTAACTACAGTGTTAGTGTAACTACAGTGTTAGTGTAACTACAGTGTTATAGTGTAACTACAGTAGTGTAACTTAGTGTACAGTGTTAACTACAGTGTTAGTGTAACTACAGTGTTAGTGTAACTACAGTGTTAGTGTAACTATAGTGTTAGTGTAACTACAGTGTTAGTGTTAGTGTAACTACAGTGTTAGTGTACAGTTGGTGTTAGTGTAACTACAGTGTTAGTGTAACTACAGTGTTAGTGTAACTAGTGTTAGTGTTAGTGTAACTACAGTGTTAGTGTATCTACAGTGTTAGTGTTAGTGTAACTACAGTGTTAGTGTACAGTGGTGTAACTACAGTGTTAGTGTAAATACAGTGTTAGTGTATCTACAGTGTTAGTGTAACTACAGTGTTAGTGTAACTACAGTGTTAGTGTACTACAGTGTTAGTAACTACAGTGTATCTACAGTGTTAGTGTAACTACAGTGTTAGTGTAACTATAGTGTTAGTGTAACTACAGTGTTAGTGTAACTATAGTGTTAGTGTAACTACAGTGTTAGTGTAACTATAGTGTTAGTATACAGTGTTAGTGTAACTACAGTGTTAGTATAACTACAGTGTTAGTGTAACTACAGTGTTAGTGTAACTAGTGTTAACTATAGTGTTAGTGTATCTACAGTGTTAGTGTAACTAGTGTTAGTGTATCTACAGTGTTAGTGTAACTACAGTGTTAGTGTTAGTGTAACTACAGTGTTAGTGTATCTACAGTGTTAGTGTAATCTACAGTGTTAGTGTAATCTACAGTGTTAGTGTTAGTGTATCTACAGTGTTAGTGTAACTACAGTGTTAGTGTTAGTGTGTATCTACAGTGTTAGTGTAACTACAGTGTTAGTGTATCTACAGTGTTAGTGTAACTACAGTGTTAGTGTAACTACAGTGTTAGTGTTAACTACAGTGTTAGTGTAACTACAGTGTTAGTGTAACTACAGTGTTAGTGTATCTATAACTACAGTGTTAGTATAACTATACAGTGTTAGTGTAACTACAGTGTTAGTGTAACTACAGTGTTAGTGTGTAACTACAGTGTTAGTATAACTACAGTGTTAGTAGTGTTAACTACAGTGTTAGTGTAACTATAGTGTTAGTGTAACTACAGTGTTAGTGTAACTACAGTGTTAGTATAACTACAGTGTTAGTGTAACTATAGTGTTAGTGTAACTACAGTGTTACAGTGGTACAGTAGTATACAGTATTAGTATAACCACCCTGCCACCTAACTACACTAACCACTAGCCCACCCTGCCACCTCTACACTCTAACCACTAGGCTACCTGCCTCCTCTACGCTCTAACCACTAGGCTACCCTACCACCTCTACCCTCTACCACTAGGCTACCCTGCCACCTCTACCCTCTAACCACTAGGCTACCCTGCCACCTCTACACTCTAACCACTAGGCTACCTGCCACCTCTACACTCTAACCACTAGGCTACCCTACCACCTCTACACTCTAACCACTAGGCGACCCTACCACCTCTACACTCTAACCACTAGACGACCCTGCCACCTCTACACTCTAACCACTAGGCTACCTATCACCTCTAACCACACCTCTAACCACTAGGCTACCTGCCACCTCTACACTCTAACCACTAGGCTACCCTACCACCTCTACACTCTAACCACTAGGCCACCCTGCCACCTCTACACTCTAACCACTAGCCCACCCTACCACCTCTACACTCTAACCACTAGGCTACCCTGCCTCCTCTACGCTCTAACCACTAGGCTACCTACCACCTCTACCCTCTAACCACTAGGCTACCCTGCCACCTCTACCCTCTAACCACTAGGCTACCCTGCCACCTCTACCCTATAACCACTAGGCTACCCTGCCACCTCTACACTCTAACCACTAGGCTACCTGCCACCTCTACACTCTAACCCCTAGGCTACCCTACCACCTCTCCACTCTAACCACTAGGCCACCCTGCCACCCTAACCACTAGGCTACCTGCCACCTCTACACTCTAACCACTAGGCCACCCTATCACCTCTACACTCTAACCACTAGGCCACCCTGCCACCTCTAACCACTAGGCTACCCTGCCACCTCTCCACTCTAACCACTAGGCCACCCTGCCACTTCGACACTCTAACCACCTCTAATCTCTAACCACTAGGCTACCTGCCACCTCTACACTCTAACCACTAGGCTACCCTGGCACCTCTACCCTCTACCACTAGGCTACCCTACCACCTCTACCCTCTAACCACTATGCCACCCTGCCACCTCTACCCTCTAACCACTAGGCTACCCTGCCACCTCTACACTCTAACCACTAGGCTACCTGCCACCTCTACACTCTAACCCCTAGGCTACCCTACCACCTCTCCACTCTAACCACTAGGCGACCCTGCCACCTCTACCCTCTAACCACTAGGCTATCCTGCCACCTCTATACTCTAACCACTAGGCTACCTACCACCTCTACAATATAACCACTAGGCTACCTGCCACCTCTACACTCTAACCACAAGGCTACCCTACCACCTCTACCCTCTAACCACAAGGCTTCCCTGCCACCTCTACACTCTAACCACTAGCTCACCCTACCACCTCTACCCTCTAACCACAAGGCTACCCTGCCACCTCTACACTCTAACCACTAGCCCACCATACCACCTCTACCCTCTAACCACAAGGCTACCCTACCACCTCTACACTCTAACCACTAGGCCACCCTGCCACCCTAACCACAAGGCTACCCTGCCACCTTTACACTCTAACCACTAGCCCACCCTACCACCTCTACACTCTAACCACTAGGCCACCCTGCCACCCTAACCACTAGGCTACCCTGCCACCTCTCCACTCTAACCACTAGGCTACCTGCCACCTCTAATCTCTAACCACTAGGCTACCTGCCACCTCTACACTCTAACCACTAGGCTACCCTGGCACCTCTACCCTCTTACCACTAGGCTACCCTACCACCTCTGCACTCTAACCACTATGCCACCCTGCCACCTCTACACTCTAACCACTAGGCTACCCTGCCACCTCTACACTCTAACCACTAGGCTACCCTGCCACCCCCACTACCCTAACCACTAGGCTACCCTGCCACCTCCACACTCTAACCACTAGGCTACCCTGCCACCTCCACACTCTTACCACTAGGCTACCCTGGCACCTCTACCCTCTAACCACTAGGCTACTCTGCCACCTCTACACTCTAACCACTAGGCTACCTGCCACCTCTACACTCTAACCACTAGGCTACCCTACCACCTCTACACTCTAACCACTATGCCACCCTGCCACCTCTACACTCTAACCACTAGGCTACCCTGCCACCTCTACACTCTAACCACTAGGCTACCCTGCCACCTCTACACTACCCTGCCACCTCTACACTACCCTGCCACCTCTACACTCTAACCACTAGGCTACCTGCCACCTCTACACTCTAACCACTAGGCTACCCTGCACTCCTTTTGACCTGGCTCCATTTGGAATGCCAGCCAGAGAGTGAAGTCACAAGGCTATCTGAAACCAGATGCATTTATCATTTCTCTCTCTATTTAGTCAAGTAAAAAAATAAAAACATCTAAAGAATCCTTCAAATTACATTCCCAAAACCATCAGGATAATGGATGACTGCATGCGTATTGTTTTGGGAATCCCGGCTTGAAGGGGACATTTTAACATTTGTCCATCAACAATGGTCTCTCAGAGGTTGTGACCTCTCTATCGAAGCCCTTTTCGGGCATCTCAAATTACCTACAAAGTGCACCACTTTTCACCAGAAGCCTATCGATCGTAGGGTAGTTGTAAAACAGAATAGGGTGACATTTGGGACACGACCCCCAGTCCGTCCACACAGTAGTGTGTCTGATAGATGGAGGAGACAGGTGCTATTCCCAGGCTATGACATCAGCTGTGGCCATTTTGTGTTTTCTTCCCCAACCGACTCTTGGGTTTCCATGGTCACCGAGGTGGTTTCACAGCTGCAGAACGAATGATGTGTGACAACAGCTAAATGCGCAGCCCTAAGAGGGAGAACGGAGAGCTTCTTCAAATGTCATCGCCATGGAATCCGTGCGCAGGATATCTGCAACTCATTTGAATCAGAGTCGTCCTGTATTAAAGACAAGATTTAAATGGTTTAAGTTGTCAATTTTAAGATGCAGGTATTACACTTTCACCAAACTATTTTTGGTGTAGTTTTAAATGGTTTTGTCGTCAAAATTCCCAGGTTTCCAAGCAGTTTGAGGACTCACTCTGTGTTTATTAAGGGTCGGGTTGGTTCGAGGTTTGATGACTCGCTCTGTGTTTATTAAGGGTCGGGTTGGTTTGAGGTTTGAGGACTCACTCTGTGTTTATTAAGGGTCGGGTTGGTTCGAGGTTTGATGACTCGCTCTGTGTTTATTAAGGGTCGGGTTGGTTCGAGGTTTGATGACTCGCTCTGTGTTTATTAAGGGTCGGGTTGGTTCGAGGTTTGATGACTCGCTCTGTGTTTATTAAGGGTCGGGTTGGTTCGAGGTTTGATGACTCGCTCTGTGTTTATTAAGGGTCGGGTTGGTTCGAGGTTTGAGGACTCGCTCTGTGTTTATTAAGGGTTGGGTTGGTTCGAGGTTTGATGACTCGCTCTGTGTTTATTAAGGGTCGGGTTGGTTCGAGGTTTGATGACTCGCTCTGTGTTTATTAAGGGTCGGGTTGGTTCGAGGTTTGAGGACTCACTCTGTGTTTATTAAGGGTCAGGTTGGTTCGAGGTTTGATGACTCGCTCTGTGTTTATTAAGGGTCGGGTTGGTTCGAGGTTTGATGACTCGCTCTGTGTTTATTAAGGGTCGGGTTGGTTCGAGGTTTGATGACTCGCTCTGTGTTTATTAAGGGTCGGGTTGGTTCGAGGTTTGATGACTCGCTCTGTGTTTATTAAGGGTCGGGTTGGTTCGAGGTTTGATGACTCGCTCTGTGTTTATTAAGGGTCGGGTTGGTTCGAGGTTTGATGACTCACTCTGTGTTTATTAAGGGTCGGGTTGGTTCGAGGTTTGATGACTCGCTCTGTGTTTATTAAGGGTCGGGTTGGTTCGAGGTTTGATGACTCACTCTGTGTTTATTAAGGGTCGGGTTGGTTTGAGGTTTGATGACTCACTCTGTGTTTATTAAGGGTCGGGTTGGTTCGAGGTTTGATGACTCGCTCTGTGTTTATTAAGGGTCGGGTTGGTTCGAGGTTTGATGACTCGCTCTGTGTTTATTAAGGGTCGGGTTGGTTCGAGGTTTGATGACTCACTCTGTGTTTATTAAGGGTCGGGTTGGTTCGAGGTTTGAGGACTCGCTCTGTGTTTATTAAGGGTCGGGTTGGTTCGAGGTTTGATGACTCGCTCTGTGTTTATTAAGGGTCGGGTTGGTTCGAGGTTTGATGACTCGCTCTGTGTTTATTAAGGGTCGGGTTGGTTCGAGGTTTGAGGACTCACTCTGTGTTTATTAAGGGTCGGGTTGGTTCGAGGTTTGAGGACTCACTCTGTGTTTATTAAGGGTCGGGTTGGTTCGAGGTTTGATGACTCGCTCTGTGTTTATTAAGGGTCGGGTTGGTTCGAGGTTTGATGACTCGCTCTGTGTTTATTAAGGGTCGGGTTGGTTCGAGGTTTGATGACTCACTCTGTGTTTATTAAGGGTCGGGTTGGTTCGAGGTTTGAGGACTCACTCTGTGTTTATTAAGGGTCGGGTTGGTTCGAGGTTTGATGACTCACTCTGTGTTTATTAAGGGTCGGGTTGGTTCGAGGTTTGATGACTCGCTCTGTGTTTATTAAGGGTCGGGTTGGTTCGAGGTTTGATGACTCACTCTGTGTTTATTAAGGGTCGGGTTGGTTCGAGGTTTGAGGACTCACACTGTGTTTATTAAGGGTCGGGTTGGTTCGAGGTTTGATGACTCGCTCTGTGTTTATTAAGGGTCGGGTTGGTTCGAGGTTTGAGGACTCGCTCTGTGTTTATTAAGGGTCGGGTTGGTTCGAGGTTTGATGACTCGCTCTGTGTTTATTAAGGGTCGGGTTGGTTCGAGGGGGACTGACAAAGAGCCACGCAGATGTTGAGCATTTCCCACTGTAGAGGGAAATATTTTCCTGATGAAAACTCATTACAATTGCCAAAGACACATCTTCATTTATTTACCTACTTTGTGTGTGAACTACTTTTGGTTTTTGGGGGTATGTGAGTGTGACAATCCGATATAATTCCCGAGCTTTGACACAGTTGCTGAGTGCTACTACTCTCTCACACACTTCAGAGCCAGGCTGGGTAAGAGCCAGGGGGTGTGGGCTGGTGTAGCGAAAGGCTAGCCTGTTAGCATGTTGGGTTAAGAGTGGACCTGGGTGAGCGCCAGTGGGTGTGGGCTGGTGTAGCGAAAGGCTAGTCTGATAGCACAGTGGATATATAGTATGGATTGGTAAAGGAGGTGTACAGTAGGATGGTGTAGCTAAAGGCTAGTCTGTTAGCACAGTGGATATAGAGTAGGGATTGGTAAAGGGGGTGTACAGTAGGATGGTGTAGCTAAAGGCTAGTCTGTTAGCACAGTAGATATAGAGTAGGGATTGGTAAAGGAGGTGTACAGTAGGATAGTGTAGCTAAAGGCTAGTCTGATAGCACAGTGGATATAGAGTAGGGATTGGTAAAGGAGGTGTACAGTAGGATGATGTAGCTAAAGGCTAGTCTGTTAGCACAGTGGATATAGAGTAGGGCTTGGTAAAGGAGGTGTACAGTAGGATGATGTAGCTAAAGGCTAGTCTGTTAGCACAGTGGATATAGAGTAGGGCTTGGTAAAGGAGGTGTACAGTAGGATGGTGTAGCTAAAGGCTAGTCTGATAGCACAGTGGATATAGAGTAGGGATTGGTAAAGGGGGTGTACAGTAGGATGGTGTAGCTAAAGGCTAGTCTGTTAGCACAGTGGATATAGAGTAGGGATTGGTAAAGGGGGTGTACAGTAGGATGGTGTAGCTAAAGGCTAGTCTGTTAGCACAGTGGATATAGAGTAGGGATTGGTGAAGGAGGTGTACAGTAGGATGGTGTAGCTAAAGGCTAGTCTGATAGCACAGTGGATATAGAGTAGGGATTGGTAAAGGGGGTGTACAGTAGGATGGTGTAGCTAAAGGCTAGTCTGATAGCACAGTGGATATAGAGTAGGGCTTGGTAAAGGGGGTGTACAGTAGGATGGTGTAGCTAAAGGCTAGTCTGTTAGCACAGTGGATATAGAGTAGGGCTTGGTAAAGGAGGTGTACAGTAGGATAGTGTAGCTAAAGGTTAGTCTGATAGCACAGTGGATATAGAGTAGGGATTGGTAAAGGACGTGTACAGTAGGATAGTGTAGCTAAAGGCTAGTCTGTTAGCACAGTGGATATAGAGTAGGGCTTGGTAAAGGACGTGTACAGTAGGATAGTGTAGCTAAAGGCTAGTCTGTTAGCACAGTGGATATAGAGTAGGGATTGGTAAAGGACGTGTACAGTAGGATAGTGTAGCTAAAGGCTAGTCTGATCTCAGACAGATTTGGGCTCTTGACTGTGCAAGGTTTTTCTATTTTTCTCTCTTTTCTTTTTCACATCCCTTGCTTCAAAAGAAAGTGTTGAGAGGTTCCCTCACACACACAGAGGGAGAGAGAGATACTCTTCTCAGGAGTTATTGTAAATGTGTTCCTGATGTGGTTCGTGTGGATCGGCTTTAAGGCTGCTGTGGTTAGGGTGGATCGGCTTTAAGGCTGCTGTGGTTAGTGTAGATCGGGTTGAAGACTACTGTGGTTAGTATAGATTGGTTTTAATGCTGCAGTGGTTAGTGTGGATCGGCTTTATGGTCTTTCCATCTGCCCAGAGAAGGCTCATCAGTGCATCAGTCACACAGGACTGCTGACCTCTACCTACCTCATGGGTTTCCCCCTAATCTCATTATTTTTATTTGGGTGGGTGCTGCTATGGTGACCAGTGAGCTGAGATAAGGCGGGGCTTTACCTAGCAGAGACTTGAAGATGACCTGGAGCCAGTGGTATTGGGAACAAGTATGAATCGAGGGCCAGCCAACGAGAGCATACAGGTCGCAGTGGTGGGTAGTATATGGGGATTTGGTGACAAAACGGATGGCACTGTGATAGACTGCATCCAATTTGTTGAGTAGAGTGTTGAAATCTATTTTGTAAATGACATCGCCGAAGTCGAGGATCGGTAGGATGGTCAATTTACGAGGGTATGTTTGGCAGCATGAGTGAAGGATCCTTTGTTGAAAAATAGGAAGCTGACTCTAGATATAATTTTGGATTAGAGATGTTTAATGTGAGTCTGAAAGGAGAGTTTGCAGTAGTTGTCAACACACTCTAAGTCAGAACCGTCCAGAGTAGTGATGCTGGACGGGCAGGCAGGTGCGGGCAGCGATCGGTTGAAGAGCACGCATTTAGGTTTACTTGCATTTAAGAGCAGATGGAGGCCACGGAAGGAGAGTTGTATGGCATTGAAGCTCATCTGGAGGGTTGTTAACACAGTGTCCAAAGAAGGGCCAGAAGTATACAGAATGGTGTCGTCTGCATAGAGGTGGATCAGAGACTCAACAGCAGCAAGAGCGACATCATTGATGTAAACAGAGAAGAGAGTCGGCCCGAGAATTTAACCCTGTGGCACCCCCATAGAGACTGCCAGAGGTCCGGATAACAGGCCCTCCGATTTGACACACTGAACTCTATTGGAGAAGTAGTTGGTGAACCAAGCGAGGCAATCATTTGAAGCTGTTGAGTCTGCCAATAAGAATGTTGTGATTGACAGAGTCGAAAGCCTTGGCCAGGTCGATGAATACGGCTCCACAGTAATGTCTCTTATCGATGTTGGTTATGATATTGTCGTGTCTTTACTATCATTAAATTGAAGACTTTTTTATCAAAGAATCTCTGTAATTAGTATTACGCGATCAAACTGATTAATCATGCAACTGTAATTAACTATGAAGTCGGGGCACGAAGGAAAATATTCAGATTACAAAGTTATCATTTCCTAAAATAACTTTTCAGATATTTTTATATCTGATCCAATTAGTCTTCTGATTAATGAACTATTTACTTTACCTCACGTTAGTCTCATTCCAAATGTCGTAAATTGTTGGTTATCTGCACAAACCCAGTCTTCACTATGAGTCATCCATACATCAATTGTCTTAAATCATTTGTTTATTACTAACTAAGTAATTCACAAAAATGCATAAACAGAACAACAAAGTAAATATGGTTACAAGAAATGATAGGAGAATGTGCCCCTAGTGGGCTAAACCGGCATGGCGGCTTGTTAGACAAAAGGGAAGTGGGGATCGACTAAGAAGTCACAGAGTTAATAATTATAACAATTGAAATGCTAATCCTTTAGACATGAACGCTCACTCATTCGGGAACAATTGCAATCAATATATTTATTTAAACTCAGTGTGTCATCTTGATCGCTGTTGAAAAGTTTATTTATTTTGTAGAATTGTCTGTCTCTCTCTCTCTGTTGTGGTTATAGTGGATAGTTCAGAGTGACATTCATTCATGTTTTTGTAGAATGGATGTTTCGGCATTTGTCGTTCTTCACGTTCAATGATACCGAATTCCTAGCTGCAGACTAGTAATTAATAATAATTAATATCAAAGACTTGTTCCTATTCTGTCGGTATCGATAGTCTAAGAGTTTAACCACGTGGTATGGTTAAAAGATTCAGCAATGGTTTGTAACCTTTGTTCTCCCGTGATTGAGAGAAACATGGTCCACTGAGAATTTCTCAAAGTTGGGTTTTATTCGGAATTGCAGAAAAGGGGCTGTCCCAGGATGCCTGACCCTAACTGGGCTCATGGGTGGTCCTCTGATTTAGTTCAACTCAAAAGGGTATTGGAGTTTTCTTCATTAAACAGTCCAAAATCACATTACACAATTTTACAAACAGTATCATACTAACTCATTCATCTTATACAACAATTAGATGTAAACCTCATATCTGAGGCTATTATATAAACAGCATTATGGTAATGTGGCCGCGCCGTCTCCCATGAGCTTCCCCAAGTTGTAAAAAACGGACTAATTCGTAGCTGGATTCTACGTTGTTCGGACCTCAAGTTCTGTGAGGTGGAAAAAATTCCTTTGTTCTCTATGAAACTTCACTCTATCTCTATACTGTGTGGCCATGAGGAGATCCTCAGGAATTTACGACCTCTCTCTGACCACAGCAGCCTAGTTGAAGGAGGAAAGGGGGAGGAAGGGAGAGGGGGATGGGGCTTGCTGTACCCAAAGAGGGCAACGTCATGACAATATCATTTAGGACCTTGAGGGTGGCTGAGGTACACCCATGACCAGCTATGAAACCAGATTGCATAGTGCAGAAGGTACGATGAGATTCGAAATGATCGGTAATCTGTTTGTTAACTTGGCTTTCAAAGACCTTAGAAAGGCAGGGTAGAATAGATATTGGTCTGTAGCAGTTTGAGTCTAGAGTGTCTCCCCCCTTTGAAGAGGGGGATGACCGCAGCAGCTTTCCTATCTATGGGAATCTTAGACGATACGAAAGAGAGGTTAAACAGGCTAGTGATAGGGATTGCAACGATTTCGGCAGATACTTTTAGAAAGAGAGGGTCCAGATTGTCTAGCCCGGCTGATTTGTAGGGGTCCAGATATTGCAGCTCTTTCAGAACATCAGCTATCTGGATTTGGGTGAAGGAGAAGTGGGAGAGGTTTGGGCGAGTTGCCGTGGGGAGCGCAGGGCTGTTGACCGGGGTAGGGAGAGCCAGGTGAAAAGCACGGCCAGCCGTAAGAAAAATGCTTATTGAAATTCTCAATTATTGTGGATTTATCGGTAGTGACAGTGTTTCCTAGCCTCCGAGCAGTGGGCAGCTGGGAGGAGGTGCTCTTATTCTCCATGGACTTTACAGTGTCCCGGAACTTTTTTTAGTTTGTACTGCAGGATGCAAATTTCTGTTTGAAAAAGCAAGCCTTAGCTTTCCTAACTTCCCTGAAAAGCTGCATATCACGGGGGCTATTCGATGCTAATGCAGAACGCCACAGGAAGTTTTTGTGCTTGTCAAGGGCAGTCAGGTCTGGAGAGAACCAAGGGCTATATCTGTTCCTGGTTTTACATTTTTTGAATGGAGCATGCTTATTTAAGATGGGGAGGAAGGCACTTTTAAAGAATAACCAGGTATCCTCTACTGACGGGATGAGGTCAATGTCATTCCAGGATACCCCGGCCAGGTCGATTAGAAAGGCCTGTTTGCTGAAGTGTTTTAGGGAGCATTTGACAATGATGAGGGGTGGTGGTTTGACAGCAGACCCATTACGGATGCAGGCAATGAGGCAGTGATTGCTGAGATCTTGGTTGAAAACAGCAGAGGTGTATTTGGAGGGCGAGTTAGTTAGGATTATATCTATGAGGGTGCCTGTGTTTACGGATTTGGGGTTGTACCTGGTAGGTTCATAGATCATTTGTGTGAGATTGAGGGCATCAAGTTTAGATTGTAGTATGGCTGGGGTGTTAACTGGCATGTCCCAGTTTAGGTCACCTAGCAGCACGAGCTCAGAAGATAGATGGGGGGCAATCAGTTCACATATGGTGTCCAGGGCACAGCTGGGGGCAGAGTGTGGTCCATAGCAAGCGGCAACAGTGAGAGACTTGTTTCTGGAAAGGTTATTTTTTAGAAGTAGAAGCTTGAATTGTTTTGGTATAGACCTGGATAGTAAGATAGAACTCTGCAGGCTATCTCTGCAGTAGATTGCAACACCGCCCCCTTTGGAAGTTCTATCTTGGTGGAAAATGTTATAGTTAGGGATGGAAATTTCAGGGTTTTTGGCGGTTTTCCTAAGCCAGGATTCAGACATGGCTAAGACATCCGGGTTGGCAGAGTGTACTAGAGGAGTGAATAAAACAAACTTAGGGAGGAGGCTTCTAATGTTAACATGCATGAAACCAAGGCTTTTACGGTTACAGAAGTCAACAAATGAGAGCACCTGGGGAGTGGGAGTGGAGCTAGGCACTGCAGGACCTGGATTAATCTCCACATCACCAGAGGAACAGAGGAGAAGTAGGATAAGGGTACGGCTAAAGACTATGCGAACTGGCCGTCTAGCACATTCGGGAACAGAGAGTAAAAGGAGCAGATTTCTGGGCACGATAGCATAGATTCAAGGCATAATGTACTGACAAAGGTATGGTAGGAAGAGAGTACATTGGAGGTAAACCTAGGCATTGAGTAATGATGAGAGAGTTATAGTCTCTAGAGACATTTAAACCAGGTGATGTTATCGCGTATGTAGGAGGTGGAACAACATGGCATATTAAGGTATATTGAGCAGGGCTAGAGGCTCTACAGTGAAATAAGACAGTAATCACTAACCAGGACAGTAATGGACAAGGCATATTGATATTAGGGAGAGGCATGAGCACAATATATGGGGACGATTTGACAATTTTTAATGGTTCCATCCAAAATACAACCATTCAGATAAAATATACATACACTATTCAAATAATTTTAATCACATGCAATTATTATTATGTGCATACAAGGATCTATGAACACATTGAGAAATACACGTTTAGTGGTTGGAGAGAGAGAGAGACAGAGAGAGAGAGAGAGAGAGAGAGAGAGAGAGAGAGAGAGAGAGAGAGAGAGAGAGAGAGAGAGAGAGAGAGAGAGAGAGAGAGAGAGAGAGAGAGAGACAGAGAGACAGAGAGACAGAGAGAGACAGAGAGAGAGAGAGAGAGAGAGAGAGAGAGAGAGAGAGAGAGAGAGAGAGAGAGAGAGACAGAGAGAGAGAGACAGAGAGAGAGAGAGACAGAGAGAGACAGAGAGAGAGAGAGAGAGAGAGAGAGAGAGAGAGAGAGAGAGACAGAGAGACAGAGAGAGAGAGAGAGAGAGAGAGAGAGAGAGAGAGAGAGAGAGAGAGAGAGAGACAGACAGATCCATAATTAACCAATCAAAAGTGCATCAGAAATAGTATCTCCAATGATGAAGTCATTCATGCTAATCATAGTATCCGAGAGTAAAATTTGAAAACAATATCAGTTCAAGTATTGTATATATAAAAATGAAAATGTTCTATATTTTAAATATTCTTATCATATTGTTGATGGTCATGAATGAGGATTTACAATTCTGGTCTTTCCTAAAATAATTCCCTGGTTTTCACAAATCCTGGTTGGAGGTTCCTGGATCTCCTGTTTATTCCTTTCTGATCTCAGGGATCTCCTGTTTATTCCTTTCTGATCTCAGGGATCTCCCAGGATTCCTGGAAAACCGACAAAATGGAATTTTGCAAACCCTTAGTCACCAGTAAATTGAAGGACTCAAACGTTCTTGCGCTCGAGGACCTTCATCAGCGGGATCCAGTTGGAGCCCTTGGCTTTGCCCCAGTTTGACCTCTGCCTGTAACCTTTGACCTCTGTGGGCCCGTCATGTTCGTCTGCCTCCGAGGTGATCTCCATCTTCTGGATCATCAGCTTCATCAGGTCGTGCTGCTTCTCCAGCACACTGGATATCTCCTTCAGTCTGTATGGGATTATATAGAGATATACACACTGGATATCTCCTTCAGTCTGTATGGGATTATATAGAGATATACACACTGGATATCTCCTTCAGTCTGTATGGGATTATATAGAGATATACACACTGGATATCTCCTTCAGTCTGTATGGGATTATATAGAGATATACACACTGGATATCTCCTTCAGTCTGTATGGGATTATATAGAGATATACACACTGGATATCTCCTTCAGTCTGTATGGGATTATATAGAGATACACACACTGGATATCTCCTTCAGTCTGTATGGGATTATATAGAGATACACACACTGGATATCTCCTTCAGTCTGTATGGGATTATATAGAGATATACACACTGGATATCTCCTTCAGTCTGTATGGGATTATATAGAGATATACACACTGGATATCTCCTTCAGTCTGTATGGGATTATATAGAGATATACACACTGGATATCTCCTTCAGTCTGTATGGGATTATATAGAGATATACATACTGGATATCTCATTCAGTCTGTATGGGATTATATAGAGATATACACACTGGATATCTCCTTCAGTCTGTATGGGATTATAGAGAGATACACACACTGGATATCTCCTTCAGTCTGTATGGGATTATATAGAGATATAAATACAGGATATCTCCTTCAGTCTGTATGGGATTATATAGAGATACATACACTAGATATCTCCTTCAGTCTGTATGGGATTATATAGAGATACACACGCTGGATATCTCCTTCAGTCTGTATGGGATTATATAGAGATATACATACAGGATATCTTCTTCAGTCTGTATGGGATTATATAGAGATACACACACTGGATATCTCCTTCAGTCTGTATGGGATTATATAGAGATATACATACAGGATATCTCCTTCAGTCTGTATGGGATTATATAGAGATATACATACAGGATATATCCTTCAGCCTGTATGGGATTATATAGAGATATATACACTAGATATCTCCTTCAGTCTGTATGGGATTATATAGAGATATAAATACAGGATATCTCCTTCAGTCTGTATGGGATTATATAGAGATATACATACTGGATATCTCCTTCAGTCTGTATGGGATTATATAGAGCTATACATACTGGATATCTCCTTCAGTCTGTATGGAATCATATAGAGATATACATACTGGATATCTCCTTCAGTCTGTATGGGATTATATAGAGATATACATACTGGATATCTCCTTCAGTCTGTATGGGATTATATAGAGATATACATGCTGGATATCTCCTTCAGTCTGTATGGGGTTATATAGAGATATATACACTAGATATCTCCTTGTTGCTCTGCTTAGTTACAGTAGGGAGGCTCTCCTTGTTGCTCTGCTTAGTTACAGTAGGGAGGCTTTCCTTGTTGTTCTGCTTAGTTACAGTAGGGAGGCTTTCCTTGTTGCTCTGCTTAGTTACAGTAGGGAGGTTTTCCTTGTTGCTCTGCTTAGTTACAGTAGGGATGCTCTCCTTGTTGCTCTGCTTAGTTACAGTAGGGAGGCTCTCCCTGTTGCTCTGCTTAGTTACAGTAGGGAGGCTTTCCCTGTTGCTCTACTTAGTTACAGTAGGGAGGCTTTCCTTGTTGCTCTACTTAGTTACAGTAGGGAGGCTTTCCCTGTTGCTCTGCTTAGTTACAGTAGGGAGGCTCTCCCTGTTGCTCTGCTTAGTTACAGTAAGGAGGCTTTCCCTATTGCTCTGCTTAGTTACAGTAGGGAGGCTTTCCCTATTGCTCTGCTTAGTTACAGTAGGGAGGCTTTCCCTGTTGCTCTGCTTACTCTTAGTGTTAAGAGCATATATGAACTTAGTATGTTACTGTTGAGCACTTTCTTACAATTTGAGTTTTAAAAACGGGCAGACTGTAAAAAGCAACATTTGGTCAAATCTCCCTGTGCTGCGTCTCTAGTCTATCTAACAGCACTGGTTTTTACATAAGACCACTGGAGGCAGCTCACGCACCATTTAAAACACCCCAGATCCTTGATTGTCTGTGTGTGTGTGTGTGTGTGTGTGTGTGTGTGTGTGTGTGTGTGTGTGTGTGTGTGTGTGTGTGTGTGTGTGTGTGTGTGTGTGTGTGTGTGTGTGTGTGTGTGTGTGTGTGTGTGTGTGTGTGTGTGTCTGTGTCTGTGTGTGTGTGACATACCTGTACTTCTGTCTGCGTAGTTCAGCCTCGACAGAGGTTGAATTTGATGAGTTGGTCATCAGACGAGTCTGCACTTCCTTTGTTTCTCCTTGACTCCAGAAATTAAGTATTGAGGCCTTTTGAAAGAAAGAACAAAGAACCATTGATTTCTCTAAAACCACAGTAAGTCCTATATACACACTATATACAGTATACTGTATATATACTGTTTATATGTGTGTATAATACACTGCTCAAAAAATAAAGGGAACACTAAAATAACACATCCTAGATCTGAATTATTGAAATATTCTTATTAAATACTTTTTTCTTTACATAGTTGAATGTGCTGACAACTTCATCACAAAAATTATCAATGGAAATCAAATGTATCAACCCATGGAGGTCTGGATTTGGAGTCACACTCAAAATTAAAGTGGAAAAACACACTACAGGCTGATCCAACTTCGATGTAATATCCTTAAAACAAGTCAAAATTAGGCTCAGTAGTGTGTGTGGCCTCCACCTGCCTGTATGACCTCCCTATAACGCCTGGGCATGCTCCTGATGAGGTGGCGGATGGTCTCCTGACGAATCTCCTCCCAGACCTGGACTAAATCATCCCCCAACTCCTGGACAGTCTGTGGTGCAACGTGGCGTTGGTGGATGGAGCGAGACATGATGTCCCAGATGTGCTCAATTGGATTCAGGTCTGGGGAATGGGCGGGCCAGTCCATAGCATCAATGCCTTCCTCTTGCAGGAACTGCTGACACACTCCAGCCACATGAGGTCTAGCATTGTCTTGCATTAGAAGGAACCCAGGGCCAACTGCACCAGCATATGGTCTCACAAGGGGTCTGAGGATCTCATCTCGGTACCTAATGGCAGTCAGGCTACCTCTGGCGAGCACATGGAGGGCTGTGCGGCCCCCCAAAGAAATGCCACCCCACACCATGACTGACCCACCGCCAAACCGGTCATGCTGGAGGATGTTGCAGGCAGCAGGACGTTCTCCACGGCATCTGCAGACTCTGTCACGTCTGTCACATGTGCTCAGTGTGAACCTGCTTTCATCTGTGAAGAGCACAGGGCGCCAGTGGCGAATTTGCCAATCTTGATGTTCTCTGGGAAATGCCAAACATCCTGCACGGTGTTGGGGTGTAAGCACAACCCCCATCTGTGGACGTCGGGCCCTCATACCACCCTCATGGAGTCTGTTTATGACCATTTGAGCAGACACATGCACATTTGTGGCCTGCTGCAGGTCATTTTGCAGGGCTCTGGCAGTGCTCCTCCTGCTCCTCCTTGCACAAAGGCGGAGGTAGCGGACCTGCTGCTGGGTTGTTGCCCTCCTACGGCCTCCTCCATGTCTCCTGATGTACTGGCCTGTCTCCTGGTAGCGCCTCCATGCTCTGGACACTACGCTGACAGACACAGGAAACCTTCTTGCCACAGCTCGCATTGATGTGTCATCCTGGATGAGCTGCACTACCCGAGCCACTTGTGTGGGTTTTAGACTCCGTCTCATGCTACCACTAGAGTGAAAGCAACCTCTTTCTCTATATTGACTTAGACACCAATGGAGTTTAATCTACATATCATTCACCTATAGTGGGATGGTGGAGGGTGACATTAATCTACACATCATTCACCTGTAGTGGGATGATAGAAGGTGAAGACTGTCTCATTTCCCCCAGTAGGATGATAGAAGGTGAAGACTGTTTTAGTTTCCCCAGTAGGATGATAGAAGGTGAAGACTGTTTTAGTTTCCCCAGTAGGATGATAGAAGGTGAAGACTGTTTTAGTTTCCCCAGTAGGATGATAGAAGGTGAAGACTGTTTTAGTTTCCCAAATAGGATGGTAGGTGACCGATGTTTTCGCAAATGTTTTCTTTCGTACGAGTGTAAAAATGCATTGAAAACACAGGGAGCACTGATTTATCCACCTCAAATGGTGATCAAGCTTGTTTTGTGTCTCTCTTACCACCACATCAGTAGAAAGCACCAGGTAGAGGGTTGCAAAATTACGGTAACTTGACCAAAATTCTGGTTGAAGGATTCTGGATCTCCTGCTTATTCCTGATTCATGGAATTTCTTAATCGGTATTTTTGGAAAACCTGGGAATTATAAATATATTACCGACAGGAACCATACCTACCTTGGAGCACTTGCGGTTGGGGTAGATGGTGAAGAATGACTGGTCTACTCTCTTCAACAACCAGTACGGCATCTTTTCCTCCAGATTGGTGTGGAGCTCGATCTGACATGGAAATAAATCAATGCCTTCAGTCAACAAAATCAGCAAGTACGGCATTTTGTTATATTGAAGACTTTAAGAAAGGTTTTGGGAATAGTTGTAGGTCTATGATTGGGTACAGTATGATGAGGAAGGGATATTGACCCAATCAGAACAACCTTACAATACACTTCAGTGACGAATGTCTAAAGGAATTTTCTAAATTGAGGACTTTGAGGAAACACACTGAACAAAAACACACTGAACAAGAATCCAGTAGATGTTATGTATGGTGTCTGTAATTTTATCTTAACAAAAGGATGAGTGTCAGCTACACACCTGCATGGCTATTCTCTTCAGACCTGCGGTTCTCTTTACCTCAGCGATGTCTCCGACTGCCAAACCGATCTACAACACGTAGGTTAGCATTTTTAGTCATGAATGTTGTTCTGGAGGCAACTCTGCAGAGTGGTCACTTAGCTGGCACAGCCACAAAGTCATACAAACCTTAACTTTAACCACACTGCACACCCTAATGCCTAACCTTAACCTTAAATGATTACCAAAAAGCTATTTTATTAAAATGTCTTTAAATTTTTACATTATAGACAATTTTGACCTTGCAGCTGGCACCACCTAGCCAAAATAGCTCAGTTTTGCCTCCAGGACAAGACACATCACAATAAACCTTGCTACAACACTATCAGGTTCGAAGGTAAGACCCAATTGCAGACTATGTCGAAGTAACAATGTATCATGACAATGCGAGACCCAGATGCAGACACAGGAGGCAGATGGTTGGAGTCTTACACTGTTTAATCATCCAAAAGGAGTAGGCAAGAGACAGGTTAAAGGTCAAAACCAGATCAGAGTCCAGGAGGTACAGATTTGCAGACAGGCTCGTGGTCAAGGCAGGCAGAATGGTCAGGCAGGCGGGTACAAAGTCCAGAAAGAGGCAAGGGTCAAAACCAGTAGGACTAGAAAAAGGAGAATAGCAAAAAGCAGGAGAACGGGGAAAAACGCTGGTTTACTTGGAAACATACAAGATGAACTGGAACAGAGAGACAGGAAACACAGGGATAAATACACTGGTACAGAGAGACAGGAAACACAGGGATAAATACACTGGTACAGAGAGACAGGAAACACAGGGATAAATACACTGGTACAGAGAGACGGGAAACACAGGGATAAATACACTGGTACAGAGAGACAGGAAACACAGAGATAAATACACTAGTACAGAGAGACAGGAAACACAGAGATAAATACACTGGTACAGAGAGACAGGAAACACAGAGATAAATACACTGGTACAGAGAGACAGGAAACATAGGGATAAATACACTGGTACAGAGAGACAGGAAACACAGGGATAAATACACTGGTACAGAGAGACAGGAAACACAGGGATAAATACACTGGTAGAGAGAGACAGGAAACACAGGGATAAATACACTGGCACAGAGAGACCGGAAACACAGGGATAAATTACACTGGAACAGAGAGACAGGAAACACAGGGATAAATACACTGGCACAGAGAGACCGGAAACACAGGGATAAATTACACTGGCACAGAGAGACAGGAAACACAGGGATAAATACACTGGTACAGAGAGACAGGAAACACAGGGATAAATACACTGGTACAGAGAGACAGGAAACACGGGGATAAATTACACTGGCACAGAGAGACAGGAAACACAGAGATAAATACACTGGTACAGAGAGACAGGAAACACAGGGATAAATACACTGGTACAGAGAGACAGGAAACACAGGGATAAATACACTGGTACAGAGAGACAGGAAACACAGGGATAAATTACACTGGCACAGAGAGACAGGAAACACAGGGATAAATTACACTGGTACAGAGAGACAGGAAACACAGGGATAAATACACTGGTACAGAGAGACAGGAAACACAGGGATAAATTACACTGGCACAGAGAGACAGGAAACACAGGGATAAATACACTGGTACAGAGAGACAGGAAACACAGGGATAAATACACTGGTACAGAGAGACAGGAAACACGGGGAAAAATTACACTGGCACAGAGAGACAGGAAACACAGAGATAAATACACTGGTACAGAGAGACAGGAAACACAGGGATAAATACACTGGTACAGAGAGACAGGAAACACAGGGATAAATTACACTGGCACAGAGAGACAGGAAACACAGAGATAAATACCATGGCTGATAATAAGCGACACCTGGAGGGGGTGGAGACAATCACAAGGTCAAGGCAGGCAGGGGTCGATAATCCAGAGTAGTGGTGCGAAGGTACAGGACGGCAGGCAGGCTCAGGAAAGGCTCAGGAAAGGCTCAGGAAAGGTAGGCCCAGGAAAGGCATGAATGGTCAAAACCGGGAAAAACAGGAACGTTAGGTAAGACAGGAGCAGGGGTGAAAACCGCTGGTAGGTTTGAAGAACACAAATGAACTGGCAACAGACAAACAGAGAACACAGGTATAAATACACAGGGGATAATGGGGAAGATGGGCGACACCTGGAAGGGGGGGTGGAGACAATCACAAGGACAGAAGAAACAGATCAGGACGTGACATACACACTCAAATAAGAACCATATTTCCTGTGAAATGTGGGGCTGCATTTCAATAATCTGAAGTAGCTTTCTCGCCTCATCTCCTTCCATTCATCAACACAGATCTAAGGTCCTTGGACCTTACAAGAAGAGGAAGCCATTTTGGACACTTGAGATGGACCAGGAGTGTCAAGGTATATTCTATGGAGGGGCCGTGTGTCTGATGTTTTTTTTTCTTTTTTTTTTCAATTTGTGTCTAATTAAGAACTAGATAACCAGGTGAGGGGAGTTCCAATCAGGTACAAGGGAGGAGAGAAAACCCTCAGAGATTCGTCCCTCCAGAGTTTGACATGCTTTAGATCATGGAGATGCTTACCATCATGTTCATCAGCAGGATCGGCATGAGGATGACAAACACCACAAACATATAGAAAGTGAGGAAGGGAAATGGAAGTTTGTTGTCTAGGTATATGTCCAGAATGTTGCTTTGGTAATTCAGTTCTCCAACCATCATCACAAAGATCTGGACCCCAGACAGGTCCAGTCGCTCAAACTCTTTCTGAAACAACAAAAGAGAGAAAGAGAAATGGGATGGCATGGAACATGGCTTAAAAGGACTT
Source organism: Oncorhynchus keta (assembly GCF_023373465.1). NCBI lineage: Eukaryota > Metazoa > Chordata > Actinopteri > Salmoniformes > Salmonidae > Oncorhynchus > Oncorhynchus keta. The sequence goes on from NC_068448.1 coordinate 79,168,828, forward strand.
AAAAACATAAGCAGATCTTAGTTCCATCTCAGATATCTTTGTTGATTTTTTTGAAATGACAAATTACCTATGTAGGCCTTATGAAGGGCTTATGAAGGTGTCATTAGGCCTTATGAAGGGCTTATGAAGGTGTCATTAGGCCTTATGAAGGTGTCATTAGGCCTTATGAAGGGTTTATGAAGGTGTCATTAGGCCTTATGAAGGGTTTATGAAGGTGTCATTAGGCCTTATGAAGGGTTTATGAAGGTGTCATTAGGCCTTATGAAGGGTTTATGAAGGTGTCATTAGGCCTTATGAAGGGCTTATGAAGGTGTCATTAGGCCTTATGAAGGGTTTATGAAGGTGTCATTAGGCCTTATGAAGGGTTTATGAAGGTGTCATTAGGCCTTATGAAGGGTTTATGAAGGTGTCATTAGGCCTTATGAAGGGCTTATGAAGGTGTCATTAGGCCTTATGAAGGGTTTATGAAGGTGTCATTAGGCCTTATGAAGGGCTTATGAAGGTGTCATTAGGCCTTATGAAGGGTTTATGAAGGTGTCATTAGGCCTTATGAAGGGCTTATGAAGGTGTCATTAGGCCTTATGAAGGGTTTATGAAGGTGTCATTAGGCCTTATGAAGGGTTTATGAAGGTGTCATTAGGCCTTATGAAGGGTTTATGAAGGTGTCATTAGGCCTTATGAAGGGTTTATGAAGGTGTCATTAGGCCTTATGAAGGGTTTATGAAGGTGTCATTAGGCCTTATGAAGGGTTTATGAAGGTGTCATTAGGCCTTATGAAGGGCTTATGAAGGTGTCATTAGGCCTTATGAAGGGCTTATGAAGGGTTTATGAAGGTGTCATTAGGCCTTATGAAGGGCTTATGAAGGGTTTATGAAGGTGTCATTAGGCCTTATGAAGGGCTTATGAAGGTGTCATTAGGCCTTATGAAGGGCTTATGAAGGGTTTATGAAGGTGTCATTAGGCCTTATGAAGGGCTTATGAAGGGTTTATGAAGGTGTCATTAGGCCTTATGAAGGGCTTATGAAGGTGTCATTAGGCCTTATGAAGGGCTTATGAAGGGTTTATGAAGGTGTCATTAGGCCTTATGAAGGGTTTATGAAGGTGTCATTGGGCCTTATGAAGGGCTTATGAAGGGCTTATGAAGGTGTCATTAGGCCTTATAGGGCATCTGCACTTCCTGATTTGGCCTTGTTTTTCATCAAAGAAATGTTAGCAGCCATGACTGAAGGCAAACAGGAGTTGTCTTGGGGGTTTGATATGGGGGTTTGATATGGGGGTTTCTTGGGTGTGTCTTTGCCATTCAATCACACCGAAGAGCAGTAGTCGGTACAGCGAGGTAAACTAAACTAGCTTTTCCATGGAGAGAATTAAGTTTTGAAGTTGAGTACTTCTCCCCTCCTGACAAGACCTGCCACCTCAAGATGGTCAGTTCTACGCTAAAGCCTGTATGGACCTTGTGTTTAGCCAAGCTGACAGCAGCTAGCTAGCATAGCTTGGTGATTGCTGCAGCTGGCTATACTATGATAACGCAGTACTCCGGGCCAAGGGCACAACGGCCACTGGCCACAAAAGGCATGGATTTTTTTTAGGGGCATTATGGCCACACAAATGGGATGCCGCCGTGAAATTCTGTCAAATTGTGAGAGACTGATGTTGTGTGTGCAGCCCGGGCAAAAAAAACTAACCAGAGCTCATGCCTTTCAAGTGACTGTTTTCAAATGATCATCAGAGTCGCATCATGGAGCCTTACAATGTATTAAAAATCAAAACATATAGCCCAACGTTTGTAAAACAACTAAAGTTACATAAATAACTCTCAATGAAGCATATAGGAGTACCTATGTTTTTGTTAACCACTCAACACATAATAAATAGCCTTATGTGCACACTTCCTCAAATCGTTAATCGGTGTCCCTTCCACGGGACAGCTAACGTAGGCTAAAGCGATTAGCATGAGGTTGAGCTAACGTAGGCTAATGCGATTAGCATGAGGTTGAGCTAACGTAGGCTAATGCGATTAGCATGAGGTTGAGCTAACGTAGGCTAATGCGATTAGCATGAGGTTGAGCTAACGTAGGCTAATGCGATTAGCATGAGGTTGAGCTAACGTAGGCTAATGCGATTAGCATGAGGTTGAGCTAACGTAGGCTAATGCGATTATCATGAGGTTATAAGTAACAAGAACACATTTCCCAGGACATAGACATGTCTGATATTTGCATAAAGCTTAAATTATTGTTAATCAAATTGCATTGGCCAATTTACAGTAGCTATTACAGTGAAATAATACCATGCCATTGTTTGAGGAGAGTGCACACTTTTGAACAAGAAAAGTTATTAATAAACAAATTAGGCACAAATTAGGCACAGCAGTCTTAAAACAACATTTTGAACAGAAATGCAATGGTTCATTGGATGAGTCTGAAACTTTGCACATACACTGCTGCCATCTAGTGGCCAAAATCGAAATTGCAACTGGGCTGGAAAAATACATTATGGCCTTTCTCTTGCATTTCAAAGGTGATGGTACAAAAGAACAGTTGTTTTTTTTCTTTGTATTATCTTTTACCAGATCTATTGTCATATATTCAACTACATTCTTTTCACATGGTCATAAACTTCAAAGTGTTTTCTTTCAAATGGTACCAAGAATATGCATATCCTTGCTTCAGGGCCTGAGCTACAGGCAGTTAGATTTGGGTTTGTCATTTTAGAAGAAAATTGAAAAAAGAGGGGGGGGATCCTTTTATTCAGCTTTGTTCAATAGTTTTTTTCGTACTTTAAAAGAATGCCTAGGAATACGATGCACATCTTGTCTGCTAAATTAATTAGTGTAGCCCACAGCCATTTGGCATGGCCAGATCAGGACCTAACATAAGGACAACTCAGAGTATGTTATTCTGTTCTTCTGAAATAGTCTACATTTTCTTCATATTATGCTTCTTTAGACCTGTCTAAAATACATGTTGGATTAATTGTGAAGGTCTAGACTATATCACCGGCTGACAAAATGTTGTGAATGCCACAGCCCTAATCCTATCTGCATGATATTTCTATGGCTAGATAGTAAGAGCCACCAGAACAATGTTTCTGACTCCTATCGATGCCACAAAGGCTTTCAAAAGGAGAAGTTGGTTTTCCAAGGGCAGTTGACTTTAAAAAAAAAGTAGTGTCATTTAAAATTGGGACCACTGTTTGTGATGTCTCTTCTCACCTGATTGAGCATGAGGGCATGGAAGACCAAGGACCACTATTTGTGATGTCTCTTCTCACCTGATTGAGCATGAGGGCATGGAAGACCAAGGACCACTATTTGTGATGTCTCTTCTCACCTGAATGAGCATGAGGGCAGGGAAGACCAAGGACCACTGTTTTTGATGTCTCTTCTCACCTGAATGAGCATGAGGGCATGGAAGTCCAAGGACCACTGTTTGTGATGTCTCTTCTCACATGATTGAGCATGAGGGCATGGAAGACCAAGGACCACTGTTTGTGATGTCTCTTCTCACCTGATTGAGCATGAGGGCATGGAAGACCAAGGACCACTATTTGTGATGTCTCTTCTCACCTGATTGAGCATGAGGGCATGGAAGACCAAGGACCACTATTTGTGATGTCTCTTCTCACCTGATTGAGCATGAGGGCATGGAAGACCAAGGACCACTATTTGTGATGTCTCTTCTCACCTGATTGAGCATGAGGGCATGGAAGACCAAGGCAAACGCCAGCATCAGAAAGAAGAAAAGCAGTAGGATTTTCCACAATGTCTTCGCAATCTCGTTAAACATCACCACGTAAATCCCAAAGTGCTCAAACCTGGCGAGAGGAAACACAGGAAGGATTTGAATAACATTTGATACTTACAATATTCAAAAAACAAAGTAAAACAGTTTTTTATTGTCAGTCTACACTGTTTAGACAGTTGGTAAAAAAACCTTTGCAGATAGAAGAGGAAGCTCATCCAGGATTGAAAGACTGCCATCGCCCCAGCCTGCCAGTACCATGACCCCTCAACATTGAAATTCAGGGGGATGACAAAGAGAAGAGAGAAGATGGCCACGGTCCAGTCCTGATAGTTAAAGGGATCCTTGAAGTAAGTCAAACGCTATTGAGAGAAAACAAGAGAATGTCAGGTACACGTCTGAAACTCTAAATTTTTTGAATGAGCCTTCAATTGACTTTATTGCAAGACAAACACAACTTTACCTAAGTTAAGTGAGAATTCAAATGATGAAGCCTATTGAAAATATATTTTTGGGGGTGTTGTATTAGCCCAATTGATCACACATGGAAGAACTGATAATATATCACTGTTTAACAAGCGGTTTCTTTATGAAAGCGTTATAACTCTTTTTGACGCCAACAAAAACTAGCAAGTTACAGGAAGTAACTGGCAGCAGTCACCAGTAACCTGTATCTTTAAAGTTGTAAAGTTCCAATTTTGGCACATTTGTACTGTGATAACACGTTTAAATAACGATCACGAGCGACGCGTCTGTATGTCTGCCTGGAGACGTTACTGAAGGTCTACCTGGTGGTACATCTGCCTGGAGACGTTACTGAAGGTCTACCTGGTGGTACATCTGCCTGGAGACGTTACTGAAGGTCTACCTGGTGGTACATCTGCCTGGAGACGTTACTGAAGGTCTACCTGGTGGTACATCTGCCTGGAGACGTTACTGAAGGTCTACCTGGTGGTACATCTGCCTGGAGACGTTACTGAAGGTCTACCTGGTGGTACATCTGCCTGGAGACGTTACTGAAGGTCTACCTGGTGGTACATCTGCCTGGAGACGTTACTGAAGGTCTACCTGGTGGTACATCTGCCTGGAGACGTTACTGAAGGTCTACCTGGTGGTACATCTGCGTCACTTCCTTCCCCATGGAATAAATGTTCATCACCAGCACCATCACCATGCAGCTGGACAGGAAGGAACCTTGCTGTGGGTCAAAGGTCGTCAGATTTAAAGGAGAAGTTTACCCAAAATCAAATAAACTTCCAAGTGATTCCATGTATTGCAACTAGTTCAGAGGGAGTTTGTGCCTCCCCCTCTCTTTCCCTGGATTGCAGGACGATGGCTCATGTGACACGTTATTGGAAGCAGACCCCACTCTGCTCTGTTGTCAGTGAATACCTGATTCACATATCAGCAAACTATGGACAGATTCATTGTTTTATCAAAAGCGTACGGCCAAATTAGCTATTTTTTGAGTCAGGATATGTGTGCTGTACTTTTCCACCTCAAACATTTGCAATTATTTTGCGTAGCTGACTGCCACAGCAATGGAGATGGGTCACAATTGAGCATGTGTGACCTCGTGGGGTAAACTCTGGTCACGATTATGCCCTTAACCTCTTCAACCTATGGGGGCGCTATGTCATTATTGGATAAAAAAACGTGCCCGTTTTAAGCGCATTATTTTCTCACGAAAAGATGCTCGACTATGCATATAATTGGCAGCTTTGGAAAGAAAACACTCTGCCGTTTCCAAAACTGCAAAGATATTATCTGTGAGTGCCACAGAACTAATGCTACAGGCGAAACCAAGATGAAACTTCAAACAGGAAATTAGCAGGATTTTTGACGCTCTGGTTTTCATTGTCTCCTTATATGGCTGTGAAAGTGCCACGAATTAGCCTGCCCTTTCTATCGTTTCTCCAAGTTGTCTGCAGCATTGTGACGTATTTGTAGGCATATCATTGGAAGATTGGCCATAATAGACTACATTTACCAGGGGTCCGCCCGGTGTCCTTTGTTGAAATTGTTGCGTAATCTCCAAGCTGCTCGCATTCATCCATGTGATTGAGACAGAGAGGAGATTTCCAGTAATGATATATCATGAAGAGATATGTGAAAAACACCTTGAGGATTGATTCTAAACAACGTTTACCATGTTTCAGTCGATATTATGGAGTTAATGTGGAAGAAAGTTTGGCGTTTGGATGAATGAATTTTCAGGTTTTTTTGGTGGCCAAAGCAGAAAACGGACCGATTTCTCCTGCACAAATAATCTTTCAGGAAAAACTGAACATTTGCTATCTAACTGAGTCTCCTCATTGAAAACATCCAAAGTTCTTCAAAGGTAAATGATTTTATTTGAATGGTTTTCTGGTTTTTGTGAAAATGTTGCCTGCTGAATGCTAACGCTAAATGCTAACGCTAAATGCTAACGCTAAATGCTAACGCTAAATGCTAACGCTAAATGCTAAATGCTAACGCTAAATGCTAACGCTAAATGTTAACCTAAATGCTAACGCTAAATGCTAATGCTAGCTATCAATACTGTTACACAAATGCTTGTTTTGCTATGGTTGAGAAGCATATTTTTTTTTATCTGAGATGACAGTGTTGTTAACAAAAGGCTAAGCTTGAGAGCTAGCATATTTATTTCATTTCATTTGCGATGTTCATGAATAGTTAACGTTGTGTTATGGTAATGAGCTTGAGGCTGTATTCACGATCCCGGATCCCGGATCGAGAAGTTAAATGGAGCTTGATGCCACAGTTTTATTTGGTGGGAGAAGGAGCTGGTTCGAAGGTTGATAGAGTCCGGATCACTGGTTGCTGCGGAAAAGGAGGAAGGTCAAAAGAGGGGTGAGTGTAACGGATGTGAAGTAGCTAGCTAGTTAGCGGTGGTTCCGCACTAAATAGCGTTTCAATCGGTGATGTCACTTGCTCTGAGACCTTGAAGTAGTGGTTCCCCTTGCCCTGCAAGTGCCGCGGCTTTTGTGGAGCGATAGGTAACGATGCTTCGCGGGTGACTGTTGTTGATATGTGCAGAGGGTCCCTGGTTCGCGCCCGGGTGAGGGGACGGTTTAAAGTTCTATATGCCTATCGGCATGTAAAGTTAGTTATGCAAAGCGGAAGAAGAGACAGTAGCGAGAGCAGGGCTGGTGTTTGGTCCCTGGTTGTACTTTATACAGGAAATCAAGGGAAGAAGGTCCCAAAATGAAACCGTTTTCCAGTAAAAGATACATAGAGATGCAAAAAGATTAGTTAGTAGCAATTAGAAATAGCAAATACGATGTACAAACCACTGCAGACAACATTACATTGCTGCGTTGTGTGTGGTACGCTCTTCAGCGACGATGCGTGTGAACTAACTCTAGCTCTCTGCTGCGGCAGTCAGCGACATTAGATAACAATATAAAATAATCACAAATATTTTAGGTGGAAAATTACAAAACTTGTCTAAAGGCACACCTGCTGTGTTCCCTTTATGGTGCAATACATTCAACCAGAGACCTGTGGGCCCTAATCAGAGACCAGAGACCTGTGGGCCCTAATCAGAGACCACAGACCTATGGGGCCTAATCAGAGACCAGAGACCTGTGAGGCCTAATAAGAGACCAGAGACCTATGGGGCCTACTCAGAGGACAGAGACCTATGGGGCCTAATAAGAGACCAGAGACCTGTGGGCCCTAATCAGAGACCAGAGACCTGTGGGCCCTAATCAGAGACCAGAGACCTATGGGGTCTGGCCAGAGACCAGAGACCTATGGGGCCTAATCAGAGACCAGAGACCTGTGGGCCCTAATATGAGACCAGATACCTGTGGGCCCTAATCAGAGACCAGATAGCTGTGGGCCCTAATCAGAGACCAGAGACCGATGGGGCCTAATCGGAGACCTATGGGGCCTAATCAGAGACCTATGGGGCCTAATCAGAGACCAGAGACCTGTGGGCCCTAATCAGAGACCAGAGACCTGTGGGCCCTAATCAGAGACCAGAGACCAGTGGGCCCTAATCAGAGACCAGTGACCTGTGGGCCCTAATCAGAGACCACAGATCTGTGGGGTCTGACCAGAGACCTATGGGGTCTGACCAGAGACCAGAGACCTATGGGGCCTGACCAGAGACCTATGGGGTCTGACCAGAGACCTATGGGGGTCTGACCAGAGACCAGAGACCTAAGGGGTCTGACCAGAGACCAGAGACCTATGGGGTCTGACCAGAGACCTGCGGGGCCTGACCAGAGACATATGGGGTCTGACCAGAGGCCCATATGGGGTCTGACCAGAGACCAGAGACCTATGGGTTCTGACCAGAGACCTATGAGGCCTGACCAGAGACCGGTGGGTCCTGACCAGAGACCTATGGGGTCTGACCAGAGACCTGCGGGGCCTGACCAGAGACCTATGGGGTCTGACCAGAGACCAGAGACCGGTGGGGCCTGACCAGAGACCTATGGGGTCTGACCAGAGACCTGCTGGGCCTGACCAGAGACATATGGGGTCTGACCAGAGGCCCATATGGGGTCTGACCAGAGACCAGAGACCTATGGATTCTGACCAGAGACCTATGAGGCCTGACCAGAGACCGGTGGGTCCTAATTAGAGACCTATGGGGTCTGACCAGAGACCAGAGTCCTTTGGGGCCTGACCAGAGACCTATGGGGCCTGACCAGAGACCTGCGGATCCTGACAAGAGACCTGCGGGGCCTGAACCAGAGACCTGCCGGGCCTGACCAGAGACCTATGGGGTCTGACCAGAGACCTGCGGGGCCTGACCAGAGACCTATGGGGTCTGACCAGAGACCTATGGGGTCTGACCAGAGACCTACGGGGCCTGATCAGAGACCTACGGGGTCTGACCATAGATCTATGGGGCCTGACCAGAGACCTATGGGGCCTGACCAGAGACCTATGGGGCCTGACCAGAAACCTATGGGGCCTGACCAGAGACCTATGGGGCCTGACCAGAGACCAGAGACCTATGGGGTTTGACCAGAGACCTACGGGCCCTAATCAGAGACCTATGGGTCTGACCAGAGACCTACGGGCCCTGACCAGAAACCTATGGGTCTGACCAGAGACCTATGGGGCCTGATCAGAGATCTATGGGGCCTGACCAGAGACGTATGGGTCTGACCAGAAACCTATGGGTCTGACCAGAGACTTGCGGGCCCTGACCAGAAACCTATGGGTCTGACCAGAGATCTACGGGCCCTGACCAGAAACCAATGGGTCTGACCAGAGTAGTGCACCATATAGTGAACAGGGTGCCAATTCGAACCCAGACAATGATCTGGTCAACAAGGTCACATGACTGTATCCTCCTCCTTCTGGGGAATGAGAGATGTGTGATGACATCACCCTGATTGCATCCCAAATGTCGCCCTATTCCCTATATAGTGCACTACTTAGAGACAGTTGTAATGTACTGTATGAATCAATTCAATAACCTGCAACTTTGACTATACTTTCTATAGCAGCATTTCCCAAACGTGGTCCTGGGGTGCACATTTAGTTTTGTTGCCCTAGTCTTGATGAGGTGGTTAGGCTATTTGAATCAGACGTGTTGTGCTCGGGAAAACATCAAAATGTGCGACCCTGTGGGTCCCCAGGACCAAGTTTGAGAACCTTGCCTATAGCAATGTGTTGTTTATATAGCGTATACTAGCGATTGCAAAATGCAAATCACTTCCATTCAACTGCTTGTCCACTAGACCTATACTAAGGCACGGTGTGAGAATCATGTCATTTTTATTCCCACTCGTAAATTGATACTAGCCAATCCATGATGCCAAGGTCTCACCCCCCATGCACTCGCTTTCTTTTGTTTGTTAATAACACAAAGCATCTTCTCCTTTCATTACAATTTCTCCTAACACACACACACACCATTACAGCCGAGCCCACAGCACCTGGCATTTGACAGCCATGCAGCCAGTATTAGTGTACAGTACCTCTCTGAAGGAAATGGGCACCATGGTGACAGCTGTGGTGTTGTCAGGGCCGGTGTAGTCCAGGCTGGGTCTCAGGCTCACTATGAGGTGGGTGAGAGGAAGCAGACCCAGCAGGTACACGAACAGGTTCAGAAGGTGGGCAGCGCTCCCGTAGGCCACCCTGGAGTCAGGAAATAGAAGAATCATAAAAGCCTAATGGGCCCTGGTCGAAATCAGTGTACTGTTTAACAGGGGTTGGAACCGGTTCAGGGAACAGAACCGAAAACTGGAACAAAATTCAAGAAACAGAAACTGGAACGAAAGTGATCCATACTGTTCTGGAACAGAAATGTTATTTTTAAAGGCTTTTGAACCGGTCAACAACATTATTTAATTTAATTTTACCTTTATTTAACCAGGCAAGTCAGTTAAGAACACATTCTTATTTTCAATGACGGCCTAGTGGGTTAACTGCCTGTTCAGGGGCAGAACGACAGATTTGTACCTTGTCAGCTCGGGGGTTTGAACTCGCAACCTTCCGGTTACTAGTCCAACGCTCTAACCACTAGGCTACCCTGCTACCGAGTTTGTGCTGCTACCTTGTTGTCTTGATAACGTGTTGTTGTCATGTTGTGTTTCTACCATGCTGTGTTGTCATGTGTTGCTGCCATGCTGTGTTGTTGTCTTAGGTCTCTCTTTGTGTAGTTTTGTGGTGTCTCTCTGGCCGTGATGCATGTTTTGTCCTACATTTTTATTTTTAATCCCATCCTTCGTCCCGTAGGTGGCCTTTTGCCTCTTGGAGGCCGTCATTGTAATTAAGAATTTGTTTTAAATAAAGGTTAAATACAAATGAAGTAAAACGTTCCAGGCAGTTTTTTCTACTCACACAAAAAATGCAACAAAGCGAAGCCAGTGTCTGCCTGCAAGTTAAACATCTTTGCCAGTGTGTGAGCCCCTCCCCCTCTGAAGCATAGACTACTGTAGCCCCTCCCCCTCTGAAGCATAAACTACTGTAGCCCCTCCCCCCTCTGAAGCGTAGACTACTGTAGCCCCTCCCCCCTCTGAAGCATAGACTACTGTACTGACATTAGAATTGTGATTCAGAAGATGGGGAGAGATTTTTTATTAGCTAGAGAAGAATGGATTAACATTTTCAATGCTAGTTAAGGATACTATAGGCCTAGTTTATTAACTACAAAAAGGTAAAATGTATTTTTAATTCTGGTGCCGCTCTGCACACACAAGCTTTTTAGCTAGCTAGCTCAAAGGACATTCAAAGTTCCTCCTTTACAAGCCACTCTTCCTAGGTATAATTCTGTGGACCTAATTCAGATAATGCATGTCATAACAAGGTGCCCAGCGCTTCAAGCCTCCCCCTCAATCCAATCTCGCACCATAGGCTACAATTGTTTGTCCATCACACATGTTAACAACTAGCTTACCTGCACGATCCGCACTGATTGGTGAAGTAGTTTAATGGGCTAAATTTTTTAAAAACAAACATGATTTTACAGGACTGATATAAACTTTTTGGGTGGTTCGAACCGGTTCAGAACTTTATGTTGATGGCCGGAACAGTGGAAAGGAACTTAACAAATTATGGTTCCGTTTAAAATTAAACGATTGTGAAATAATTTCGGTTCCAACCCTTTGCTATACAGAATAGGGTCCTAGGGTAGCCTAGTGGTTAGAGCGTTGGACTAGTAACCTGACAAGGTACAAATCTGTCGTTCTGCTCCTGAACAGGCAGTTAACCCACCGTCATTGAAAATAAGAATTTGTTCTTAACTGACTTGCCTTGTTAAATAAAGGTTTTTAAAAAATTACTCTAAATACTGACCACTTCATCTCCAGGTATTTCTTGCAGACAGGGTGTGAGAGGAGCTCTATGCGGTTGTATTTCACCATGGCCTGAGAGAGAGAATAAAAGGTTGGTGAGTATTTGGATCATGTTATGTAAAAATAATCTCTCTCTTACTAAAACATTTAACTCTAGCACACTGGTGATCTTGATGCTTCCAACAGCTAATGGATATTTTGTACACCAACGTTTCTGTCCCAATAGACCTTCACCAGGCTGTTTTACAGAGAGGTGAAACCACGCTCTCGTTAGAACTCTCGCTGCCACAGGAGCTCACTGTTCTGAACAGTACAGGTTCGCTTTTACACTAAATCTACAATAGAAGCCGAGGTAAATAAAAAAAGTAGTCTAATGTACTCGTAGTGTTCTTACATTCAGAGCGGCCAGAGGCTGGATCTTCAGGCCTTTGTCTACCTTTGCATGCTTCGTCAGTGCTATTGGAGCCTGAAGCCACTGGAAATTGTAGTCAATCTACACAAAAGAAAAGAAAACAACATTTTCAAATCGTAAGAAACGTTCACAGACTTGTATTTATTTTTTAACTGAAATCGTACAGTAGGGTTGCAAAATTCCAGAATGTAACCCAAAATTGTTCAGGTTTTCCATGAAATTCTGGGATATTTCTGGAATTTAGAGGGAATACGCAGGGAAATAGGGAATCCTCCAACCAACATTTCTGTAAAACCAGGGAATTTTGCCTCCCTAGTATTAAGTGCATATGGTAGAATATACTCACATGGTAGAATATACTCACATAGTAGAATATACTCACATGGTAGAATATACTCACATGGTAGAATATACTCACATGGTAGAATATACTCACATGGTAGAATATACTCACATGGTAGAATATACTCACATGGTAGAATATACTCACATGGTAGAATATACTCACATGGTAGAATATACTCACATGGTGGAATATACTCACATGGTAGAATATACTCACATGGTAGAATATACTCACATGGTAGAATATACTCACATGGTAGAATATACTCACATGGTGGAATATACTCACATGGTAGAATATACTCACATGGTAGAATATACTCACATGGTAGAATATACTCACATGGTAGAATATACTCACATGGTAGAATATACTCACATGGTAGAATATACTCACATGGTGGAATATACTCACATGGTAGAATATACTCACATGGTGGAATATACTCACATGGTGAAATATACTCACATGGTGGAATATACTCACATGGTAGAATATACTCACATGGTGGAATATACTCACATGGTAGAATATACTCACATGGTGGAATATACTCACATGGTAGAATATACTCACATGGTAGAATATACTCACATGGTGGAATATACTCACATGGTGGAATATACTCACATGGTAGAATATACTCACATGGTAGAATATACTCACATGGTGGAATATACTCACATGGTAGAATATACTCACATGGTAGAATATACTCACATGGTAGAATATACTCACATGGTGGAATATACTCACATGGTAGAATATACTCACATGGTAGAATATACTCACATGGTAGAATATACTCACATGGTAGAATATACTCACATGGTAGAATATACTCACATGGTAGAATATACTCACATGGTGGAATATACTCACATGGTAGAATATACTCACATGGTGGAATATACTCACATGGTAGAATATACTCACATGGTAGAATATACTCACATGGTAGAATATACTCACATGGTAGAATATACTCACATGGTGGAATATACTCACATGGTGAAATATACTCACATGGTGGAATATACTCACATGGTAGAATATACTCACATGGTAGAATATACTATACTCACATGGTGAAATATACTCACATGGTAGAATATACTATACTCACATGGTGAAATATACTCACATGGTAGAATATACTCACATGGTGGAATATACTCACATGGTGGAATATACTCACATGGTAGAATATACTCACATGGTAGAATATACTCACATGGTAGAATATACTCACATGGTAGAATATACTCACATGGTAGAATATACTCACATGGTGGAATATACTCACATGGTAGAATATACTCACATGGTAGAATATACTCACATGGTAGAATATACTCACATGGTAGAATATACTCACATGGTAGAATATACTCACATGGTAGAATATACTCACATGGTAGAATATACTCACATGGTAGAATATACTCACATGGTAGAATATACTCACATGGTAGAATATACTCACATGGTAGAATATACTCACATGGTAGAATATACTCACATGGTGGAATATACTCACATGGTAGAATATACTCACATGGTAGAATATACTCACATGGTAGAATATACTCACATGGTGGAATATACTCACATGGTAGAATATACTCACATGGTAGAATATACTCACATGGTGGAATATACTCACATGGTAGAATATACTCACATGGTAGAATATACTATACTCACATGGTAGAATATACTCACATGGTGGAATATACTCACATGGTAGAATATACTCACATGGTGGAATATACTCACATGGTAGAATATACTCACATGGTGGAATATACTCACATGGTAGAATATACTCACATGGTAGAATATACTCACATGGTAGAATATACTCACATGGTAGAATATACTCACATGGTGGAATATACTCACATGGTAGAATATACTCACATGGTAGAATATACTCACATGGTAGAATATACTCACATGGTGGAATATACTCACATGGTAGAATATACTCACATGGTGGAATATACTCACATGGTGGAATATACTATACTCACATGGTGGAATATACTCACATGGTAGAATATACTCACATGGTGGAATATACTCACATGGTAGAATATACTCATATGGTAGAATATACTCACATGGTAGAATATAATCACATGGTAGAATATACTCACATGGTAGAATATACTCACATGGTAGAATATACTCACATGGTAGAATATACTCACATGGTAGAATATACTCATATGGTAGAATATACTCACATGGTAGAATATACTCACATGGTAGAATATACTCACATGGTGGAATATACTCACATGGTAGAATATACTATACTCACATGGTGGAATATCTCACATGGTAGAATATATCACATGGTAGAATATACTCACATGGTAGAATATACTATACTCACATGGTGAAATATACTCACATGGTAGAATATACTATACTCACATGGTGGAATATACTCCATGGTAGAATAACTCACATGGTAGAATATACTCACATGGTAGAATATACTCACATGGTAGAATATACTATACTCCATGGTGGAATATACTCACATGGTGGAATATACTCACATGGTAGAATATACTCACATGGTAGAATATACTATACTCACATGGTGAAATATACTCACATGGTAGAATATACTATACTCACATGGTAGAATATACTCACATGGTGAAATATACTCACATGGTGGAATATACTCACATGGTAGAATATACTATACTCACATGGTGAAATATACTCACATGGTAGAATATACTATACTCACATGGTGAAATATACTCACATGGTAGTCAGGACTTCTGGTATCGTCGTCTGATTCTCTAATGCAGCGATCCAGAAGGTACTGAACAGATGAGGTGAAATCACCTGGTTAACCTCCTGGTTAACCTCCTGGTTAACCTCCTGGTTAACCTCCTGGTTAACCTCCTGGTTAATCACCTGGTTAACCTGGTTAACCTCCTGGTTAAACTAATGGCCACTTGGGATTTTCCTCCACGTCTATGTGTTTGTAACAGTCAATGCACAAGCATATTATCATTAAACCCTTATTTTATCAACTAAGTTTAACTTTAACTTTAACTTCTAGTTTTCAGCAATCACATGGGCGGTATAATATATTTGTTCTCAGGACACCCATTACATCAAATCAAATGTTATTTTGTAAAATACAGTAGGCTACATGTTACTCTCATTTCTCAATATATTTCTTCCTTCACCGACTTTTTAAAAAAGTCGAGGCTCAAACGTATCCTCACTAACCCCTATTTTACCAAGAAAGTTGGAGCAAACCTTGCAAGACTCTGGCAGCAAGTCAACCAGGTCCAACACTGGACAACGATGGCCAGCTTCACGTTTGAACATACTCAGGATGTGAGTACATCTGTAAAACATAAACAACAAACACATACAAATGAACATGTCTTTATCTGGAGGGTCTGTGATCCTCTCCTTGTGATTGGACCAGGAGAAACATATGACAGAGAAAGGTTAAGGACCACTAGACTAGGGTTGTAAAATCCCAAATGTGTGATCCTCTCCTTGTGATTGGACCAGGAGAAGCCCATGGCAGAGAAAGGTCAAGGACCACTAGACTAGGGTTGTAAAATCCCAAATCTGTGATCCTCTCCTTGTGATTGGACCAGGAGAAGCCCATGGCAGAGAAAGGTTAAGAACCACTAGACTAGGTGTAACAGTACTCTTCTGGCGTTGTGTACATCAGTCATCGACACGGAACTCCAATATGTAGCACCAATCATGTAGCTTTATTCGCTGGTTTGGTGTTACCAAAATAATACAATTACAATATACAATATAATATTTTTAACAATGTACCTGATAAGAACGAAACAAGATTGCACGTCATGCAATGCACGTCTCACCCTCCAACTCTGCACTCACGCACTGTACAAAATATATGAACCCCCCCCCACCAGACACAGTAAGTTGCTAGCTAATACTGGCGGGAATTCTCTACAACAAAATGCACAACAAATATTCTCCAAAAACCCCTGCATCTTATGTGTGATGTTTGAATAACATTTACGAACTATTTGATATGAATTGTACATTTAAATAATCACTTGAGAGCATAAAATCACTTTTGACGTACGGTGCTTTGCAACCAACAACTTACCGCTGGTTTGGTGCTTGTTCACTGGGACGATTCTAACTGGAACATCCCCCCTCGTAAGCAAGCTACGCAAACCAGCCAATAAGATGCCATGTTGAGTAGGTGAAGGCAAGACAAACTCAAACCAAAAACCCATTGGCTTAACAATAAAGTGGCAAGGGGAATCACCAATATAACCCTGTTACATAGGGTTGTAAAATCCCAGTAACATTCCCAAAACCTGCAGGTTTTCCAGAAAACCCGTTTGGAGGACTATGGATTTCCTTCTTATTCCCAATTAATTCCAGGAAACTTCCAGCTAGGATTTAAAAAAAAAATTAAAACCTGGGAATTGTGGTTAAATCACCAGAGTTTCGCAACCCTAAGCCCACTGGACTAACCCATTGGTCCCCTAACACTGCCCACTGGACTAACCCATTGGTCCCCTAACACTGCCCACTGGACTAACCCATTGGTCCCCTAACACTGCCCACTGGACAAACCCATTGGTCCCCTAACACTGCCCACTGGACTAACCCATTGGTCCCTAACACTGCCCACTGGACAAACCCATTGGTCCCCTAACACTGCCCACTGGACAAACCCATTGGTCCCCTAACACTGCCCACTGGACTAACCCATTGGTTCCCTAACACTGCCCACTGGACTAACCCATTGGTTCCCTAACACTGCCCACTGGATTAACCCATTGGTCCCCTAACACTGCCCACTGGACTAACCCATTGGTCCCCTAACACTGCCCACTGGACTAACCCATTGGTCCCCTAACACTGCCCACTGGACAAACCCATTGGTCCCCTAACACTGCCCACTGGACTAACCCATTGGTTCCCTAACACTGCCCACTGGACTAACCCATTGGTCCCCTAACACTGCCCACTGGACTAACCCATTGGTCCCCTAACACTGCCCACTGGACTAACCCATTGGTCCCCTAACACTGCCCACTGGACAAACCCATTGGTCCCCTAACACTGCACACTGGACTAACCCATTGGTTCCCTAACACTGCACACTGGACTAACCCATTGGTTCCCTAACACTGCCCACTGGACTAACCCATTGGTCCCCTAACACTGCCCACTGGACTAACCCATTGGTTCCCTAACACTGCCCACTGGACTAACCCATTGGTTCCCTAACACTGCCCACTGGACAAACCCATTGGTCCCCTAACACTGCCCACTGGACTAACCCATTGGTCCCCTAACACTGCCCACTGGACTAACCCATTGGTCCCTAACACTGCCCACTGGACTAACCCATTGGTTCCCTAACACTGCACACTGGACTAACCCATTGGTCCCCTAACACTGCCCACTGGACTAACCCATTGGTCCCTAACACTGCCCACTGGACTAACCCATTGATCCCCTAACACTGCCCACTGGACTAACCCATTGGTCCCCTAACACTGCCCACTGGACAAACCCATTGGTCCCCTAACACTGCCCACTGGACTAACCCATTGGTTCCCTAACACTGCCCACTGGACTAACCCATTGGTTCCCTAACACTGCCCACTGGACTAACCCATTGGTCCCCTAACACTGCCCACTGGACTAACCCATTGGTCCCCTAACACTGCCCACTGGACTAACCCATTGGTCCCCTAACACTGCCCACTGGACAAACCCATTGGTCCCCTAACACTGCCCACTGGACTAACCCATTGGTTCCCTAACACTGCCCACTGGACTAACCCATTGGTCCCTAACACTGCCCACTGGACTAACCCATTGGTCCCTAACACTGCCCACTGGACTAACCCATTGGTCCCCTAACACTGCCCACTGGACTAACCCATTGGTTCCCTAACACTGCACACTGGACTAACCCATTGGTTCCCTAACACTGCACACTGGACTAACCCATTGGTTCCCTAACACTGCCCACTGGACTAACCCATTGGTCCCTAACACTGCCCACTGGACAAACCCATTGGTCCCCTAACACTGCCCACTGGACTAACCCATTGGTTCCCTAACACTGCCCACTGGACAAACCCATTGGTCCCTAACACTGCCCACTGGACTAACCCATTGGTCCCCTAACACTGCCCACTGGACTAACCCATTGGTCCCCTAACACTGCCCACTGGACTAACCCATTGGTTCCCTAACACTGCACACTGGACTAACCCATTGGTCCCCTAACACTGCCCACTGGACAAACCCATTGGTTCCCTAACACTGCCCACTGGACAAACCCATTGGTTCCCTAACACTGCCCACTGGACAAACCCATTGGTCCCCTAACACTGCCCACTGGACTAACCCATTGGTTCCCTAACACTGCACACTGGACTAACCCATTGGTTCCCTAACACTGCCCACTGGACAAACCCATTGGTCCCCTAACACTGCCCACTGGACAAACCCATTGGTCCCCTAACACTGCCCACTGGACTAACCCATTGGTTCCCTAACACTGCCCACTGGACAAACCCATTGGTCCCCTAACACTGCCCACTGGACTAACCCATTGGTCCCCTAACACTGCCCACTGGACTAACCCATTGGTTCCCTAACACTGCCCACTGGACAAACCCATTGGTTCCCTAACACTGCCCACTGGACAAACCCATTGGTCCCCTAACACTGCCCACTGGACTAACCCATTGGTCCCCTAACACTGCCCACTGGACTAACCCATTGGTTCCCTAACACTGCCCACTGGACAAACCCATTGGTCCCCTAACACTGCCCACTGGACTAACCCATTGGTCCCCTAACACTGCCCACTGGACTAACCCATTGGTCCCCTAACACTGCACACTGGACCGTGGCTGCCCCCTTTTCCAACCTCTGTCTTTTTGAAAGAGGGTCGGGTACAAAGTAGAAGAATGTCCGTGGACTGGATCAATAAAGTTTTCGTTTTCTGGACTGACCTGTCACTGTCAATAATGGCGTTAACCACGTCCTTCCTCCCATGTTGCAGTGCTTCGTGGAAGAAGGAGGCGTGGTTCTTGTTGAGGCTGATCTCCGCCCCTCTCTGGAGCAGCAGTCTCACCGCTGCTACGTGACCCTCCCGGGCTGCCAAGTGCAGCGCAGTGCTCTGATCACAACAACAACAACAACAACAACAACACGATTTGTGAATTCAAATCATCAACGAACCAACACATCACCAGGCACGTTTATCCCATTCATTCATTCATTCATTCATTCATTCATTCATTCATTCATTCAGTATCTGAAGAATAAAAACATTTCAAAATGAATAAAGAGGGTGCTTATTGCTGGTAGAATGTCTGGCTAGGCTTCACATCATGATTGTTTTGTTTTGTGTTTAGTTTTATTTTGTGTACTTATAGGTTGTCTGAATGAAACATTAAGGTTGTCTGAATGAAACATTAAGGTTGTCTGAATGAAACATTAAGGTTGTCTGAATGAAACATAGAGGTTGTCTGAATGAAACATTAAGGTTGTCTGAATGAAACATTAAGGTTGTCTGAATGAAACATTAAGGTTGTCTGAATGAAACATAGAGGTTGTCTGAATGAAACATTAAGGTTGTCTGAATGAAACATAGAGGTTGTCTGAATGAAACATTAAGGTTGTCTGAATGAAACATTAAGGTTGTCTGAATGAAACATAGAGGTTGTCTGAATGAAACATTAAGGTTGTCTGAATGAAACATAGAGGTTGTCTGAATGAAACATTAAGGTTGTCTGAATGAAACATAGAGGTTGTCTGAATGAAACATAGAGGTTGTCTGAATGAAACATTAAGGTTGTCTGAATGAAACATTAAGGTTGTCTGAATGAAACATAGAGGTTGTCTGAATGAAACATTAAGGTTGTCTGAATGAAACATTAAGGTTGTCTGAATGAAACACAGAGGTTGTCCGAACCCCATCCTCATCCAGCTTGTCCAGTAGTTTGATGTTGGTGGCCAGGACGATCTTCATGGTCTGGGTGTACCCCTCTGACGCTGCATGGTGTAAACAGCTCCTCCCTTTGTAATCACTATGGAAGAGACAGACAGACAGACAGACAACACTGAGGAATAGACAGACAGACAGACAGACAGACAGACAGACAGACAGACAGACAGACAGACAGACAGACAGACAGACAGACAGACAGACAGACAGACAGACAGACAGACAGACAGACAGACAGACAGACAGACAGACAGACAGACAGACAGACAGACAGACAGACAGACAGCACTAGGGACAAATACAGCAGGACTTTGTCACACTATCACACTATGACATCCTGCTATGTAGAGTTGCCCACTGCAGAAATATAATGAATGGAATGGGCGTGGATCCTCTGATCCTGGCACTTTGACTGGTAAAGTCACGGGACCACTCCCTATGGCTGCCTGTGATGCAGTCATTTCCATTGTAATGTCGATCAAATTATGTTCAAATTATGTTCATTAACTGACGTGGTTCATGCAATGGAATGTATTTTTTGTTACGTGAGTTGATTCAACAAGTCACAGATTGATGGATACACTTCCTGCTTTTACCTTCATGCTTAGCTTCTCTGTGCAAGAATGGGTAACCGCATCGAGTATGTCTGGAAGTGGGCGTGTCAACAGCTAATTGGACCGAATTGTTGCCGTTTTGCGAGGCTGATTGGGCTGCACAACGAGTCGATTTTTGACAACTGTAGAATTTTGGCTAAGCCTATTCCTTTCTCTAACTTTAACCTCATTATCCTGACCTTCTACGTTAACAATCCTGACCTTCTACGTTAATTACCCTGACCTTCTACGTTACCAATCCTGACCTTCTACGTTAATTACCCCGACCTTCTACGTTAATTATTTACATTTACATTTAAGTCATTTAGCAGACGCTCTTATCCAGAGCGACTTACAAATTGGTGCCTGACCTTCTACGTTAACAATCCTGACCTTCTACGTTAATTACCCTGACCTTCTACGTTAACAATCCTGACCTTCTACGTTAATTATCCTGACCTTCTACGTTAATTACCCTGACCTTCTACGTTACCAATCCTGACCTTCTACGTTAATTACCCTGACCTTCTACGTTAACAATCCTGACCTTCTACGTTAATTACCCTGACCTTCTACGTTAATTACCCTGACCTTCTACGTTAATTACCCTGACCTTCTACGTTAACAATCCTGACCTTCTACGTTAATTACCCTGACCTTCTACGTTAACAATCCTGACCTTCTACGTTAATTACCCTGACCTTCTACGTTAATTACCCTGACCTTCTACGTTAACAATCCTGACCTTCTACGTTAATTATCCTGACCTTCTACGTTAATTACCCTGACCTTCTACGTTAACTATCCTGACCTTCTACATTAATTATCCTGACCTTCTACGTTAATTACCCTGACCTTCTACGTTAATTATCCTGACCTTCTACGTTAATTACCCTGACATTCTACGTTAATTACACTGACCTTCTCGTTAATTACCTAACCTTCTATGTTAATTACCCTGACCTTCTACGTTAATGACCCTAACCTTCTACGTTAATTACCCTGACCTTCTGTCCCGTTAATTACCCTAACCTTCTACGTTAATTACCCTGAATTTCTACGTTAATTATCCTGACCTTCTGCGTTAATTACACTGACCTTCTGACGTTAATTACCCTGACCTTTACGTTAATTACCTAAGCTTCTACGTTAATTATCCTAACCTTCTACGTTAATTACCCTGACCTTCTCGTTAATTACCCTGACCTTCTACGTTAATTACCCTAACCTTCTAAGTTAATTATCCTAACCTTCTACGTTAATTACCCTGACCTCTACGTTAATTATCCTAACCTTCTACGTTAATTACCCTGACATTCTACGTTAATTACACTGACCTTCTACGTTAATTATCCTAACCTTCTACATTAATTACCCTGACCTTCTACGTTAATTACCCTGACCTTCTACGTTAATTACCCTGACCTTCTACGTTAATTACCCTGACCTTCTACGTTAATTACCCTAACCTTCTACGTTAATTATCCTAACCTTCTACGTTAATTACCCTGACATTCTACGTTAATTACACTGACCTTCTACACGTTAATTACCCTAACCTTCTACGTTAATTACCCTGACCTTCTACGTTAATTACCCTGACCTTCTACGTTAATTACCCTAACCTTCTACGTTAATTATCCTAACCTTCTACGTTAATTACCCTGACCTTCTACGTTAATTACCCTGACCTTCTACGTTAATTACCCTAACCTTCTACGTTAATTACCCTGACCTTCTACGTTAATTACCCTAACCTTCTACGTTAATTACCCTGACCTTCTACGTTAATTACCCTAACCTTCTACGTTAATTACCCTGACCTTCTACGTTAATTATCCTGACCTTCTACGTTAATTATCCTAACCTTCTACGTTAATTACCCTGACCTTCTACGTTAATTATCCTAACCTTCTACGTTAATTACCCTAACCTTCTACGTTAATTACCCTAACCTTCTACGTTAATTACCCTAACCTTCTACGTTAATTACCCTAACCTTCTACGTTAATTACCCTAACCTTCTACGTTAATTATCCTAATCTTCTACGTTAATTATCCTAACCTTCTACGTTAATTACCCTGACCTTCTACGTTAATTACCCTGACCTTCTACGTTAATTACCCTGACCTTCTACGTTAATTACCCTGACCTTCTACGTTAATTACCCTGACCTTCTACGTTAATTACCCTAACCTTCTATGTTAATTATCATAACCTTCTACGTTAATTACCCTGACCTTCTACGTTAATTACCCTGACCTTCTACGTTAATTACCTAAGCTTCTACGTTAATTACCCTAACCTTCTACGTTAATTACCCTAACCTTCTACGTTAATTACCCTGACCTTCTACGTTAATTACCCTGACCTTCTACGTTAATTACACTGACCTTCTACGTTAATTACCCTGACCTTCTACGTTAATTACCCTGACCTTCTACGTTAATTACCCTAACCTTCTACGTTAATTACCCTGACCTTCTACGTTAATTACCCTGACCTTCTACGTTAATTACCCTGACCTTCTACGTTAATTACCCTGACCTTCTACGTTAATTACCCTGACCTTCTACGTTAATTACACTGACCTTCTACGTTAATTACCCTGACCTTCTACGTTAATTACCCTGACCTTCTACGTTAATTACCCTAACCTTCTACGTTAATTACCCTAACCTTCTACGTTAATTATCCTAACCTTCTACGTTAATTACCCTGACCTTCTACGTTAATTACCCTGACCTTCTACGTTAATTATCCTAACCTTCTACGTTAATTACCCTAACCTTCTACGTTAATTATCCTAACCTTCTATGTTAGTTCTCTTAACCTGCTATTAAGCTGACCTGCGGTGTATCTAACCAAGAATGGAGCACTGATGTTCCACCCATTGATGTTCCACCCATTGATGTTCCACCCACTGATGTTCCACCCACTGATGTTCCACCCATTGATGTTCCACCCATTGATGTTCCACCCATTGATGTTCCACCCACTGATGTTCCACCCACTGATGTTCCACCCACTGATGTTCCACCCATTGATGTTCCACCCATTGATGTTCCACCCACTGATGTTCCACCCACTGATGTTCCACCCACTGATGTTCCACCCACTGATGTTCCACCCATTGATGTTCCACCCATTGATGTTCCACCCATTGATGTTCCACCCACTGATGTTCCACCCACTGATGTTCCACCCACTGATGTTCCACCCACTGATGTTCCACCCACTGATGTTCCACCCACTGATGTTCCACCCACTGATGTTCCACCCACTGATGTTCCACCCACTGATGTTCCACCCACTGATGTTCCACCCACTGATGTTCCACCCACTGATGTTCCACCCACTGTTGTTCCACCCACTGTTGTTCCACCCACTGTTGTTCCACCCACTGATGTTCCACCCATTGATGTTCCACCCACTGTTGTTCCACCCACTGTTGTTCCACCCACTGATGTTCCACCCACTGTTGATCCACCCACCAATGTTCCACCCACTGATGTTCCACCCACTGATGTTCCACCCACTGTTGTTCCACCCACTGATGTTCCACCCACTGATGTTCCACCCACTGATGTTCCACCCACTGATGTTCCACCCACTGTTGTTCCACCCACTGATGTTCCACCCACTGATGTTCCACCCATTGATGTTCCACCCACTGATGTTCCACCCACTGATGTTCCACCCACTGATGTTCCACCCACTGATGTTCCACCCACTGATGTTCCACCCACTGTTGTTCCACCCACTGATGTTCCACCCACTGATGTTCCACCCATTGATGTTCCACCCACTGATGTTCCACCCACTGTTGTTCCACCCACTGTTGTTCCACCCACTGTTGATCCACCCACTGATGTTCCACCCACTGATGTTCCACCCATTGATGTTCCACCCACTGTTGTTCCACCCACTGATGTTCCACCCACTGATGTTCCACCCACTGATGTTCCACCCACTGATGTTCCACCCACTGTTGATCCACCCACTGTTGATCCACCCACAGATGTTCCACCCACCAATGTTCCACCCACTGATGTTCCACCCACTGATGTTCCACCCACTGATGTTCCACCCACTGATGTTCCACCCACTGTTGATCCACCCACTGATGTTCCACCCACTGTTGTTCCACCCACTGATGTTCCACCCACTGTTGTTCCACCCACTGATGTTCCACCCATTGATGTTCCACCCACCAATGTTCCACCCACTGATGTTCCACCCATTGATGTTCCACCCACCAATGTTCCACCCATTGATGTTCCACCCACTGATGTTCCACCCACTGATGTTCCACCCACTGTTGTTCCACCCACTGATGTTCCACCCACCAATGTTCCACCCATTACTGTTGGTCCACCCACAGATGTTCCACCCATTACTGTTGATCCACCCACTTCTCTTGCCACGCCCCCTCTCAGACACGCTCCAAGTGTGCAGTCAGCCATAATTGGAGTCATTGGTAAGTGCAAGGTCTGTCAGTCTACCCATTATGCCATCATTGACACGAAATGGGGGATGCCAGTTCTACTCCTTCTATTTCTACGGGGTGCTAACTTTCCCAAAATTCACAGGTTTCCAAAAAATCCTGGTCGAAGAATTCCCAGATTTCCTGCTTATTCCTGCTTCTGGTGATATTCCAGCTGGGATTTCTGGTATAGCAGGAACTTTTGGGACATTGTACAGAAATGTTGTTGACCCTAATCCTAAACCATTATTTAACAGATTGAAGTGAAGATCTGTTGCAAAACCTTTAGAGGCATAATCAGTGCCCCCCAAAAAAACAGAGCAACTTTCTTCATAACTATGAACAGTAGACCTAGTAATGTACAGATAGTGCGTTAATACCAGTGAAAGAGGGCTCCTTTACGAAGCAGCAGCTCCACCACCTTGGTGTGTCCCCCTCCAGAGGCCAGGTGTAGGGGGGTCAGGCCTCTCTCGTCCCCCTCGTTCAGCAGACGGGAGTCTGTGATTGTCTCCAGTAGACGCTGGCAGGTGTTGACACGACCATACCTGATGAGAGGAGAGGAGAGGAGGGTTAAACGTAATACCTGGTGTTAATACCACAGATGTAGGATCTTAATTTGAGCCAGTTTGCTCAAGCAAGAAAATAATCCTGCAGCATCAGGAAATGTGAATTATTAAGTGGATTATTCACCGAGTAGACAAAGAATTAGGAACACCTGCTCATTCCATGTCATGGACTGAGCAGGTGAATCCAGGTGAATCCAGGTGAATCCAGGTGAATCCAGGTGAAAGCTACGATCCATTTTTGATGTCTCTTGTTAAATCCACTACAATCAGTGTAAATTGAAGGGGAGAAGACAGGTGAAATATATTTTTTTAGGCTTAGAGACAATTGAGACATGCATTGTGTATGTGTGCCATTCAGAGAGTGAATGGGCAAGACAAAATATTTAAGTGTGTCACGCCCTGGCCATAGAGAGGCTTTTATTCTCTATTTTGGTTAGGCCAGGGTGTGACTAGGGTGGGCATTCTAGTTTCTTTATTTCTATGTTTTCTATTTCTTTGTTTGGCCGGGTGTGGTTCTCAATCAGAGGCAGCTGTCTATCGTTGTCGCTGATTGAGAATCATACTTAGGTAGCCTTTTCCCCACCTGGGTTTGTGGGTTAGTTGTTAGTTGTTTTCTGTTAGTCGAGGTTTGTTGCGTGCTGGGGTCACTGTCTGTTTGTGCTCAGTTTTGGGATGGACACTTTTGATTATCGCCTGTTGTTTCGGATGCCGCAAATAAAGTCCGGTTTCCGGCAATTCAGTTAAAAACAAATTCTTATTTTCAATGACGGCCTAGTGTAACACTTCAGGTGTCGCAGGTGTGTGGAGTCAAACGCAGGAGACAGTGAGTGCAAAGCTGTGCGTCTTTAATAGCGCCAACGCACCACAGGGTGCTCACAATAGTAACGGCCCCAAACACAGGGAATGAGAATGTACAACGGAAAAGTAACGACCAGGCACTAACACGTACCTCTACAACAGAGCCGAAGGTTACACTGAAATAATCCCGCACAACAACCAGGCGGGCCGGCTGTCTAATAAAGACAAACTAATTAACTGTTTAACCATGAACAGGTGCTACCACTAAACATACAAGGAGGGAGAGGAAAAACAATCAGTGGCAGCTAATAGGCCGGTGACGACGACCGCCGAGCGCCAACCGCCCGGGAAGGGGAAACACCCTCGGTCGGACTCGTGACAGTACCCCCTCCTGACGCGCGGCTCCCGCAGCGCCGACACCGGCCTCGAGGTCGCCCCGGAGGACGAGGTGCAGGGCGATCCGGATGGAGGCGATGGAAATCCTCAACATGGATGGATCCAAGATGTCCCTCACCGGTACCCAGCACCTCTCCTCCGGACCGTACCCCTCCCAGTCCACGAGGTACTGCAGGCCCCTCACCCGGCGTCTTGAGTCCAGAATGGCCCGGATCGTGTACGCCGGGGTCCCCTCGATGTCCAGAGGGGGGGAGGGACCTCCGGTACCTCACTGTCCTGCAGGGGACCAGCTACCACCGGCCTGAGGAGAGACACATGAAACGAGGGGTTAATTCGATAATAGGAAGGGAGTTGTAATCGATAACACACCTCGTTTATTCTCCTCAGGACTTTAAAGGGCCCTACACACTGCGGACCCAGCTTCCGGCAGGGCAAGCGGAGAGGTAGGTTTCGGGTCGAGAGCCAGACCCTGTCCCCGGTACAAACACGGGGGCCTCACTGCGGTGGCGGTCAGCACTCCTCTTCTGCCGTCCACTCGCTTGTCGTAGAGATTCCTGGACGGCCCTCCAGGTCTCCTTGGAGCGCTGTACCCATTCCTCCACCGCAGGAGCCTCGGTCTGGCTCGGATGCCATGGTGCCAGGACCGGCTGGTATCCCAACACACACTGAAAAGGGGACACGTTAGTAGAGGAGTGGCGTAGTGAGTTCTGAGCCATTTCAGCCCAGGGAATGTATCGTGCCCACTCCCTGGCCGATCCTGGCAATACGACCGCAGAAACCTACCCACCTCCTGGTTCAATCTCTCCACCTGCCCATTACTCTCGGGTTGATAACCGGAGGTCAGGCTGACAGAGACCCCCAAGCGTTCCATGAACGCTCTCCATACCCGAGACGTGAATTGGGGGCCCCGATCAGAAACGATGTCCTCCGGCACCCCGTAGTGCCGAAAGACATGGGTAAATAATGCCTCCGCAGTCTGCAGGGCTGTAGGGATACCGGGCAACGGGAGGAGACGGCAGGACTTAGAAAACCGATCCACAATCACTAGAACCGCGGTGTTCCCCTGAGACGGCGGAAGATCGGTCAGGAAATCTATGGACAGATGTGACCATGGCCGCTGTGGAACGGGGAGGGGTTGTAGCTTCCTCTAGGAAGGTGCCTAGGAGCCTTACTCTGAGCGCACACTGAGCAAGAGGAGACATAACCCTTAACGTCCTTAACCAACGTAGGCCACCAATACCTCCCCTGAAGGCTCCCCACTGTCCTCGTCACCCCAGGGTGACCCGAGGAGGGTAGGACGTGAGCCCACCGAATCAGCTTGTCCCGAACATCAAGCGGCACGTACCTTCGCCCGCTGGACACTGAGGAGGCGCGGGTTCAGCCCGTAACGCCCGCTCGATGTCCGAGTCCACCTCCCATACCACTGGGGCTACCAGCTTAGAGGCGGGAAGGATGGGAGTAGGTTCGGTGGACCCATCCTCGGTGTCGTAAAGGCGGGACAGTGCGTCAGCCTTCACGTTCTGGGAGCCCGGTCTATAAGACAAAGTAAACCGGAACCGGGTGAAGAATATGGCCCACCTTGCCTGACGTGGGTTAAGTCTCCTTGCAGCCCGAATATACTCCAGATTCTGGTGGTCGGTCCAGATGAGAAAGGGTGCTTAGCCCCTCAAGCCAGTGTCTCCACACCTTCAGAGCTCTAACCACCGCTAGCAACTCCCGGTCCCCACATCATAGTTACGCTCCGCTGGGCTGAGCTTCCTTGAGAAGAAAGCGCAGGGGCGGAGTTTTTGTGGCGTACCCAGCGCTGTGATAGCACGGCACCCACCCCAGCCTCGGACGCGTCCACCTCCACTATGAATGCTAGAGAGGGATCCGGATGCGCCAACACGGGCGCATCAGTGAACAGCGCCTTCAACTTGTTGAATGCCCTGTCCGCCTGTGCTGACCACTGCAATCGCACCGGGCCCCCAGCAGTGAGGTAATGGGAGCCGCTATCTGGCCAAAACCCCGGATAAACCTCCGGTAGTAGTTGGCAAAACCCAAAAACCGCTGCACCTCCTTTACCGTGGTTGGAGTCGGCCAATTACGCACGGCCCTAATGCGGTCACCCTCCATCACCACCCCGAGGTGGAAATGCGATATCCCAGAAAAGAGACGGCTCGTTTAGAGAACACGCATTTCTCAGCCTTGACGTATAGGTCATGCTCCAGCAGTCTTCCAAGCACTTTGCGCACCAGAGACACATGCGCGGTGTGAGTGGCCGAGTAGATCAGAATGTCATCGATATAAACAACCACCCCTGACCGCACAGGTCCCTGAGAATCTCGTCTACAAAGGATTGGAAAACGGCTGGAGCATTCTTTAACCCATACGGCATGACGAGGTACTCATAGTGGCCGGATGTAGTACTAAATGCGGTTTTCCACTCGTCTCCCTTCCGAATACGCACCAGACTATACGCGCTCCTGAGATCCAGTTTTGTGAAGAACTGCGCTCCGTGGAACGATTCCACCGCCGTAGCGATGAGAGGTAGAGGGTAACTATACCCCACTGTGATGGCGTTTAGACCTCTATAATCGATACACGGACGCAAGCCTCCCTCCTTTTTCCTCACAAAAAAGAAACTCGAGGAGACGGGTGAAATGGAGGGCCGAATGTACCCCTGTCCCAGCGACTCCGTGACATATGTCTCCATTGCCAACGTCTCCTCCTGGGACAGCGGGTACACATGACTCTTGGGAAGCGCAGCGTCTACCTGGAGATCTATCGTACAATCCCTTCCCGGTCGATAAGGTGGTAATTTAGTCGCTTTCACTTTACTGAAAGCGATTGCCAAATCGGCATACTGGGGGAATGCACACCGTGGAACCCTGGTCTGGACTCTCCACCGACGTGGCACCGATGGAAACTCCCAAACACCTTCCAGAACACTCCTCTGACCACCCCTGGAGAACCCCTTGTCTCCACGAAATTTTAGGATTGTGCCGGGCCAGCCAAGGAGTCCCCAGCACCACTGGAAACGCAGGCGAATCAATAATAAAAAAACTGATACGCTCCCTATGATTCCCCTGCGTCACCATGTCCAGTGGGACCGTGGTCTCCCCGACCATCCCTGACCCTAATGGCCGGCTATCTAGGGAGTGCACGGGAAAGGAGAATCTATCGGCACCAGCGGAACCCCTAACTTAAGGGCGAGTCCGCGATCCATAAAGTTCCCAGCTGCGCCTGAATCGACTAGCGCCCTATGCTGGGAAGAGGGAAAAAGTGAAGGAAAGAGATTAAGACAAACATATGGCCAACAAGGGATTCTGGGTGAGTCTGATGCTGACTCACCTGGGGTGACCGAGAAGCGTTCCGCCTGCCATCTCTACTCCCAGACGGACCCCCAGCACCGATCAGACGTGTGTCCTCTCCGACCACAGTTGGTGCAGGGAAGGCCTCCTCCTCCGGTACCCCTCGGCGCAGCCCTCCCAACTCCATCGGAATGGGAGCGGAGGGGCTGGGTGGTGGAACGCACAGGACCCTCTCTGAACGCCGCGGGCAGCCAGCAGATTGTCCAGTCGAATGGACATGTCAATCAGCTGATCCAGTGACAGAGTGGTGTCCCGACACGCTAACTCCCGGCGGACGTCCTCTCGGAGACCACACCTGTAGTGGTCCATAAGGGCCCTGTCGTTCCACCCAGATCCGGCTGCCAAGGTCCGGAACTCCAGCGCGTAATCCTGGGCGCTCCTCCTCTCCTGCCTGAGATGAAAAAGTCGTTCTCCCACCGCTCGGCCGTCTAGAGGGTGATCAAATACGGCACGGAAGCGGCAGGAAAACTCTGGGTAGTGCTCCCGCGCTGAGTCTGGGCCATTCCAGACTGCGTTCGCCCACTCCAGAGCACGACCCGTGAGGCAGGAGATGAGGACACTCACCCTCTCCGCTCCTGAGGGAGTGGGTCTAACGGTGGCCAGGTATAGCTCCAGCTGAAGCAGAAACCCCTGGCAACCCGCCGCCGCTCCATCATAAGCCCTCGGTAGCGTCAGACGAAGGGTGCTGGAGTCGAGTGATGGGGAGTCCGGAGTCGGGGGTGCCGAAGGTGGAGAGAGGAGACCACTCCTCTCCCATCGGTCCATTCTCTCCATCACTTGATCCATCGCGGATCCGATCCGATGGAGAATGGTGGTGTGGTGGAGAACCCGTTCCTCCATCGATGGGAGAGGGTTGGCTGCTGCTCCTGCTGACTCCATTCGATTTGATTTAGGTGCGGGATTCTGTAACACTTCAGGTGTCGCAGGTGTGTGGAGTCAAACGCAGGAGACAGTGAGTGCAAAGCTGTGCGTCTTTAATAGCGCCAACGCACCACAGGGTGCTCACAATAGTAACGGCCCCAAACACAGGGAATGAGAATGTACAACGGAAAAGTAACGACCAGGCACTAACACGTACCTCTACAACAGAGCCGAAGGTTACACTGAAATAATCCCGCACAACAACCAGGCGGGCCGGCTGTCTAATAAAGACAAACTAATTAACTGTTTAACCATGAACAGGTGCTACCACTAAACATACAAGGAGGGAGAGGAAAAACAATCAGTGGCAGCTAATAGGCCGGTGACGACGACCGCCGAGCGCCAACCGCCCGGGAAGGGGAAACACCCTCGGTCGGACTCGTGACACCTAGGAACAGTGGGTTAACTGCCTGTTCAGGGGCAGGATGACAGATTTGTACCTTGTCAGCTTGACACAACTGTGAGAAGCATTGGAGTCAACATGTGCCAGCATCCTTGTGGAATGCTTTCGACACCTTGTAGATTCCATGCCCTGATGAATTGAGGCTGTTCTGGGGGCAAAAGGGCATGCAACTCAATATTAGGGAGGTGTAATTAATGGTAATTTTTATAGGTGTTGATATATTTTTTATAAGGAAAAATCAAGTCTGAAATTTTGATGTGGAAATTACAAACTTCAGATGCCTTTTTGTAACTGCAAATAAACTACAATTTTTAAATTTCCTGCATTACAGGAAAGTTCTCCTGCAACAGAGTGATCATAGTAAGATCTTACATCTGTATATGAACATACCTGTTGGAGTAGAGAGAGGAGGAAGAGGAAGGGAGTAACAGGAGGAGGAAGAGAAGAAGCTAAAGGAGGAAGAGGAATGGATGGAGCAAAGATGAGGAGAAGAACGAGGATGAGAAGGGAGAGGGGTTAAAGGAGGAAGAGGAATGGATGGAGCAAAGATGAGGAGAAGAACGAGGATGAGAAGGGAGAGGGGTGAAAGGAGGAAGAGGAATGGATGGAGCAAGATGAGGAGAAGAACGAAGATGAGAAGGGAGAGGGGTGACAGGAGGAAGAGGAATGGATGGAGCAAGATGAGGAGAAGAACGAGGATGAGAAGGGAGAGGGGTTAAAGGAGGAAGAGGAATGGATGGAGCAAGATGAGGAGAAGAACGAGGATGAGAAGGGAGAGGGGTGATAGGAGGAAGAGGAATGGATGGAGCAAAGATGAGGAGAATAACGAAGATGAGAAGGGAGAGGGGTGACAGGAGGAAGAGGAATGGATGGAGCAAGATGAGGAGAAGAACGAGGATGAGAAGGGAGAGGGGTTAAAGGAGGAAGAGGAATGGATGGAGCAAGATGAGGAGAAGAACGAGGATGAGAAGGGAGAGGGGTGAAAGGCCTTCTGTACCAACAGGTATGTTACTAAACCTACAATACCAGGTAAATATACCTGTTATACCTAATAATATAATAATAATATATGCCATTTAGCAGACGCTTTTATCCAAAGCGACTTACAGTCATGTGTGCATACATTCTACGTATGGGTGGTCCCGGGAATCGAACCCACTACCCTGGCGTTACAAGCGCCATGCTCTACCAACTGAGCTACAGAAGGACCACTGTTAATATAGCTACTGCACCAACTTCAACAGCAGGTACAGTATGTTACTATACCTACAATGCCACCTATAGGAAGCGGTTGGATTGGAGGATGAAGACCATTTGACCCTGTGCTCTATCGTTCTGTATAAGTGATGCTCTTTAGGGCTTGAGGCTAAGGTATCACTGAATGGCACATGTTGCACTTATCTACACACAATACATCATCAAACAATGACTATTGGCTAATGTCCCCTCATTTCACCCTATCAGGAACCAGCCATTACATAACAATGACTATTGGCTAATGTCCCCTCATTTCACCCTATCAGGAACCAGCCATTACATAACAATGACTATTGGCTAATGTCCCCTCATTTCACCCTATCAGGAACCAGCCATTACATAACAATGACTATTGGCTAATGTCCCTCATTTCACCCTATCAGGAACCAGCCATTACATAACAATGACTATTGGCTAACATTTAATCAGGAACCATGACATAACAATGACTATTGGCTAATGTCCCCTCATTTCTTTCAGGAAACCTACATAACAATGACTATTAGCTAATCCCTCATTTCAACCTATAACATACCATGACATAACAATGACTACTGGCTAATGACCCTCATTTCACCCTATCAGGAACCACCCATACATGTTCATCCTAGAGTCCATGGTAGTGACCACTCCGTTGCGTGTTATTAATCAATTGGTTTAATGATCAGATCAGCCTGGTTAGGTTTCATTTAGATGTAATGAATCAGAGATAAAGACTGTCTCAAAGCGCACCCTGTTCCCTCTGTAGTGTACTACGTATGACCAGAGCTCTTTAGTGCACTTCAAAAAGGATAGGGCGCCTTTGGTACACTACAAAGCTCTATGGTTATCCGTGATCCATAGTGGCCTGCTCTCCTTGTACCCTTCACCTGTGCTGATCTGGAAACACAGAATAGATGAGAGCGATAGAGTGGAAGCCTGTAGTGGGATTTACGATCTCTTCTTCCATTCTTTTAGATCAATTTGATAGGAGATTAGACAAATATTAACCACTAAA
Source organism: Oncorhynchus keta (assembly GCF_023373465.1). Lineage (NCBI taxonomy): Eukaryota > Metazoa > Chordata > Actinopteri > Salmoniformes > Salmonidae > Oncorhynchus > Oncorhynchus keta. The sequence goes on from NC_068448.1 coordinate 79,202,892, forward strand.
GACAATCTGAAATAATAGATTTGGATAGTGTACCAAAAGTTTAATAGACTCCCTGCGCAGACATTTGTTTGTAATTAAAGGCATGTTTGGCTCAAACCAGTTGCTGAGAAGCAGATAAGAGCCTCAGCTAAATATAGATTAGCCTAGCATGTTACCCTATTAAAACACCACTGATTGGGCAGTGAAGATTAGCCTAGCATGTTACCCTATTAAAAACACCACTGATTGGGCAGTGAAGATTAGCCTAGCATGTTACCCTATTAATAACACCACTCACTGGGCAGTGAAGATTAGCCTAGCATGTTACCCTATTAATAACACCACTCACTGGGCAGCGAAGTGCAGGGCAGACTTCTTGTCCTTGGACTTGCGGTCCAGAGAGACCTGTAGAACCAGGATGTTCTTGACAGATTCGTGGATGCCCAGTCTGCAGGCGTAGTGGAGAGGAGTACAGCCCTTGTTGTCCTCGTTACTCAACAGATCCTTCACACTGTTGTGCTGTTAAAGGAGGCAGGACACACACACACACACACACACACACACACACACACACACACACACACACACACACACACACACACACACACACACACACACACACACACACACACACACACACACACACACACACACACACACACACACACACACACACACACACACAAACACTTGATCCCTGACTTCCCAAGAGCAGATAGACAGATGCTGCCCTCCAAAGGGTCTGCTGAAGTCTATTATCTGTGCTTCACCGTTTTAGAGGTTATAGCAGATCACTGAGACGCTTGGCAAAGCTTTAAATGGTTTAAATAAACTATAATTTGACACAGAGCAATGGTAATAAAGTTCAACAGCCAGCCTTGGTGCTCCTCCCAAACAGCACCCTATTCCCTTTATAGTGCACTACTTTTAACAAGGGCCTATAGCCAAATGACACCCTATTGCCTTTTTATAGTGCACTTCTTTTTACCAGATCGGGTCTAAAGTAGTGCACTATAAAGGCACTAGTGTGCCATTTGGGATCCACATACTGGACTCTAGGAACAGACTCATAAGGGTTTGTAGAGGTAGAAGAAAATGAATGGCAGAAAGGGATACGCTATCCCACCTTTAATGTTGATGCCTTTGCCTAACTTCGAAAAACGAGTCGCTTTTACGTAACCTTTGACCTCAGTGAAATTATGCAGTGTCGAAATTAAATTAAATGTTATCCATGACTTGCTTTGTAAACAACAGGTGTAGACTAACAGTGAAATGCTTGGTAAACAACAGGTGTAGACTAACAGTGAAATGCTTTGTAAACAACAGGTGTAGACTAACAGTGAAATGCTTGGTAAACAACAGGTGTAGACTAACAGTGAAATGCTTGGTAAACAACAGGTGTAGACTAACAGTGAAATGCTTGGTAAACAGCAGGTGTAGACTAACAGTGAAATGCTTGGTAAACAACAGGTGTAGACTAACAGTGAAATGCTTTAATTACGGACCTTCCCCAACAATACAGAGAGAAGTAAAAAGAGAAAACTAATAGAAAGATATTAACAAGAGGAATAAATAAACAATGACTAGCGATAACTTGGCTATGTAGACGGGGTACCAGTACCGAGTACCAGTACCGAGTCAATGAGCAGCGTACGAGGTAATTAAGGTAACTGTGTACAATATAGGTAGGCATAAAGTGACCAGGCAACAGGATAAATAATAAACAGGTAACGGCAGTGTATGTGATGAGTCAAAGGAGTTAGTGCAAAAAAGGGTCAATGCACATAGTCTGGGTAGCTATTGGTTAACTATTGGTTAACTATTGGTTAACTATTGGTTAACTATTGGTTAACTATTGGTTAACTATTTGACTAACTATTGGTTAACTATTGGTTAACTATTTGACTAAATATTTAGCAGTCTTGTTCAACAGTCATGTCTTGGGGATAGAAGCTGTTCAGGGTTCTGGCCCATGCCAAATCGTTTAAGACTCCTGTAAAAGGAAGAAGTGTTATCATGCCTTCTTTATGACAGTGTTGGTGTGTGTGAGATCCATGATAAATCGTTAGTGATGTGGACACCAAGGAATTTGAAAGTCTCGACCCGCTCTACTGCATCCCAGTCCATGTGTATGGATGCGTGCTCGGCCCTCAGTTTCCTGTAGTCCACAATCAGCTCTTTTGTCTTGCCGATGTTGAGGGAGAGGTTGTTGTCCTGGCACCACACTGTTAAGTCACTCACCTCCCTATAGGCTGTCTCATCGTCATCGGTGATGAGTCCAGCCATGTTTTGTCGTCAGCAAACTTAATGATGGTGTTGGAGTAATGTGCGGCCAAGCAGTTGTAGGTGAACAGGGAGTACAGGAGGGGACTAAACACACACCCCTGAGGGGCGCCAATGTTGAGGGTCAGCGTGGGGAACGTATTGTTGCCAACCCTCACTACCTCCGGCGGCCGGTTAGGAAGTCCAGGATTCAGTTGCAGAGGGAGGTGTTCAGTCCCAGGGTCCTGAGTTTAGTGATGAGCTTGGAAGGCACTATGGCGTTGAACGTTGAGCTATAGTCAATAAACAGCATTCACACGTAGGTGTTCCTCTTGCCCAGGTGGGAGAGAAGTCAGTGTGGAGTGTACAGTAATAGAGATTGCTTCATCTGTGTATCTGTTGGAGCTGTATGAATAGGAGTGGGTCCAGGGTGTCTGGGATAATGGTGTTGATGTGAGCCATGACCAGCATTTCAAAGCATTTCATGGAAACAGATGTGAGTGCAACGGGGCTATAGTCATTTAGATAGGTTATGTTGGCGTTCTTTGACACAGGGACTATTATGGTCTGCTTGAAACATGTAGATATTTCAGACTGGGTCAGGGAGAGTTTGAAAATGTCAGTGAAGACACTTGCCAGTTGGTTAGAGCATGCTCTGAGTATAATATTACAGACTGGCTCAGGGAGAGGCCAGCTGGTCAGTGCATAAACTTAAACATTCTCTGAGTATGCGTCCTGATAAACCGTGGGACTATTATGGTCGGTTTATCAGGACGCATACTCAGAGAATGTTTAAGTTTATGCACTGACCAGCTGGCCTCTCCCTGAGCCAGTACATACAGGTTGCGGATCTCAGCTCTGGCGACGGTGACGGTGAATGTTAACCTGTTTAAAGGTCTTACTCAGATTGGCTACGGAGTGTGAGATCACACAGTCGTTCGGAACAGCTGGTGCTCTCATGCATGGTTCAGTGCTGCTTGCCGGGGCAGCTCGCAGCTGGAATTCCCTTTGTAATTTGTGATAGTTTGCTAGCCCTGCCACATCCGACGAGTGTCAGAGCCTGTGTCGTATGATTTTATCTTAGTCCTGTATTGACGTTTTGACAGTTTGATGGCTCGTCGGAGGTCGTAGCGGGATATAAGAGTCTGGAGTAGTGTCCTGCTCCATGAAAGAGGCAGCTCTAGCCCTTTAGCTCAGTGTGGATGTTGCCTGTAATCCATGGCTTCTGGTTGTGATATGTACGTACAGTAAAGCCAGTAACTGATGTGGTAAACGATGTTATCGGATGAATTCCGGTGCCTTCGAAACAATCCTGTAGTTCATCGGACCACTTGTACTTCCTGTTTGAGTTTTTGCTTGTAAGCAGGAATCAGGAGGATAGATTTATGGTTAGATTGGCCAAATGGAGGGCGAGGGAGAGCTTTGTTTGTTTGTTATGAAGAAATGTGGAAAGTATATGGTTCACCGCGAAACAAACGTGAAGAGCAGCGAGGCTTGAAGACAGTTTTCTTATGATGATGAAATTCATGGTGAATGTATCGTTAGCCTACTTTATAATTGTGGTATAATTTGGAAAAGATGTACTGTGTGATATTTGGTTTATTTAAAAACATTTACTCTTTATTGTGTTGATAACATACAAGTCATTTAATAATTGTACTGTTTTCATAACGGTAAAGTTGTTATTTATTTATCCTGTTGATACGATACGGGAGTAACGTAGTCTACAATAACTTGTGCCGTTATTATTTATTTATTAATAAATATACACATTTGGCGATACAGGG